>NC_084555.2:2567500-2822500 GCF_033978685.3 Nerophis lumbriciformis
AACACAACAGGAGTTTAAAAAAAGGACTATTTGTGAGGAGTACATTATTGGCACTCACAAGTATGGAAGAATTGACAAAGCATGCTTTGTACCACAGTCAATTTTAGTTGCGATGAGAACAGACTTTTCTGGAAAGAGATGCCAAAGTGGATTTATATCCCAGCAAAGGAAAGGACACTACCTCTCTTACCCTCGATTCCTCTCTTCTCTCCTTCGGTCTGCTCCTTTCTCGTCAGCTACTCCTTTGCCAAAGTTAATTTATGTGGATTTTAGGTTTATAAATGACTGAAATAAGAATGCCAATATACCATTGCATGACAGTTTTTTTCTGATACTGTAGAATTCTAATTGCTATTTCTCTGCTTTGACACATGCAGTACAGGCTCAGAGCCACAAAAAGTGCTGGTGTTCAGCACTTGTCAGCTGTAACGAGCCAAGCACCTGTTCACTGGGACTCAAACTGTCACCACACAGCAGCTGCAGGCAAGACAACTCACGGGTCATGTGGAAGATGCCGTCGCAGGCACTGATATGAGACAGGAAGGCGTTCCCCAGTCCTTGTCCGGCATGTGCTCCCTTTACCAGACCGGCAATGTCCACCACATTCAGGAAAGCGGGAACCTTACTGGAAAAAAAACAGCAGAGTCTGAGTGTCGCCACCGGATTGACGCAAAAATAGACATGTGTTGGTGCACGTACCTGACTGGTTTATGATACTGGCAAAGGAACTCGTAGCGTTCGTCAGGGACAGGCACTCGGCTCTCGTTGGGGTCGATGGTGCAGAAGGGGAAGTTCTCCGCTGCCGCTTGACTTTTGGTCAACACGTTGAAAAAGGTGGATTTCCTGCAACACACAAAAATGTGTAATATTGCAGATGATCGGCAACCTTAGAGATAACCTGTGTGTAACACCTACACTGCAAAAACTGAAATCTAAGTAAGATTAAATATCTCAAATAAGGGTGATATTTGCTTATTTTCTGTCTGATAAGATACTTCTTCTCACTAAGCATATTATATGTTAAGAGTGTTTTACTTGTTTGAAGTGTTTTGGTCCTAAATGATCTCAGTAAGATATTACAGCTTGTTGCTAAAACTACAATATCAAGTGTTGCAAAGCTGTGTCATCAACACTCACAAGTATAAAACTGATTTTTCAAAGTAAGAATTTCTTATTTCAAGCATGAAATAAAAAATCATGACTTTGACCCAATTGTGTCTCATAATTCAAACAGATGACAGCCAAATGGACTTTGCTGTTTTATTTTCAATGAAACAATAGAACATACCTACTCATATAGTAGTACAGTTGGCACAGTACAGTAAACTGACAGTTACGGTAATATTTAAACATTTAACATGTGACATTTCTAGCAATTTTGAACAGAAATAGTTCATGCACATTCAGATCAATTCTTCAAAATTACAATTTAAAAATGTTTGGCCGGGGGCCGGGCTGTATATATGCGCACTAATTGACTGAAAGAGCACGCACTTGGCGCGATGATGTCATGTTATCGATGGAAAAATGCATTTTTAGACCATATGATTTGCCTGAGCGGATAGTAGACCCCGAGTGTAACAAGCGGTTGCCTTGCCATTAAGAACAATAAATTAGTTTTTCGTGTAAGTTTGCTGGTTTCAAGAAATGTAATGCCGAGCGCATATCATTATGTCAAGATAATGGCACTAGCATTTACTTAATTTAAGAATATTTTTCAACATATTGAAAAAAAAAAATTTCTACTAAGAAAAGTGCACTTGTTATTAGTGAAAAAATACTTATTTTAATGTATTTTTGGGTTCATTGAAGTTAGCGAATTAGGGACGAGTCCCTTTGGGACAGAGGACCCTATAGTATTTCTAGCGTTTTATTATCATTATACCGCCGCCTCTTTGAGCTGTAATTTAACCCCCTTAACATGCTTCAAAACTCACCAAATTGGACACACACATCAGGACTGGCGAGAATTGCGATCTAATCAAAAAACCAAACCCCAAAACTCCAAATTGCGCTCTAGCGCCCCCTAGGAAGAAAACACAGACCAAACTGCCTATAACTCCCAGTAGGAATGCCGTAGACACATGAAACAAAAACCTCTATGTAGGTCTCACTTAGACCTAGATTTTATCCACTCAACCCCCAGCAAAAATCAACAGAAAGTTTGCAATTCCCCCTTCAAAACAAAAGTTGAGTAAAAACAGTCACATTTTTTCAAACATTATCTCCTCTGAGCGCGTTTGTCGTGTCGGCTTCAAATTAGCACAGGAGAGAGATTGAACCCTTCTGATTAAAAGTTGATGAAAGAGTTTTAATTACTGCTCCGGTTTGGATTTTATGAGCCCTCAATTTCGGTCCCGTCCATCGCTGCTTGCAGCTTTAATTAGGGACCGAGTCCCTTTGGGACAGAGGTCCCTATTGTATTTCTAGTTTTATTTGTTTTGGAAAGTCAAGACAAGCCAAATTTTCTTGTTCTATTGGCAGATAATGTTTTTTAGTTCAAGTAAAATGCCCCTAACTTTTGTATTGTTTTTTCTTGAATTTGAACACTGACTCAACGCCAAGAAAACGGAAATGCTGATTATCGGTCCTGCTAAACACCGACATTTATTTAATAATACCACCTTAACATTTGACAACCAAACAATTACACAAGGCGAATCAGTAAAGAATCTGGGTATTATCTTCGACCCAACTCTCTCGTTTGAATCACACATTAAGAGTGTTACTAAAACGGCCTTCTTTCATCTCCGTAATATCGCTAAAATTCGTTCTATTTTATCCACTAGCGACGCTGAGATCATTATTCATGCGTTCGTTACGTCTCGTCTCGACTACTGTAACGTATTATTTTCGGGTCTCCCTATGTCTAGCATTAAAAAATTACAGTTGGTACAAAATGCAGCTGCTAGATTTTTGACAAGAACAAGAAAGTTTGATCATATTACGCCTATACTGGCTCACCTGCACTGGCTTCCTGTGCACTTAAGAAGTGACTTTAAGGTTTTACTACTTACGTATAAAATACTACACGGTCTAGCTCCGTCCTATCTTGTCGATTGCATTGTACCATATGTCCCGGCAAGAAATCTGCGTTCAAAGAACTCCGGCTTATTAGTGATTCCCAGAGCCCAAAAAAAGTCTGCGGGCTATAGAGCGTTTTCTATTCGGGCTCCAGTACTATGGAATGCCCTCCCGGTAACAATTAGAGATGCTACCTCAGTAGAAGCATTTAAGTCCCATCTTAAAACTCATTTGTATACTCTAGCCTTTAAATAGCCCCCCTGTTAGACCAGTTGATCTGCCGTTTCTTTTCTTTTCTCCTCTGCTCCCCTTTTCCTTGAGGGGGGGGGGGGGCACAGGTCCGGTGGCCATGGATGAAGTGCTGGCTGTCCAGAGTCGGGACCCGGGGTGGACCGCTCGCCTGTGCATCGGCTGGGAACATCTCTACGCTGCTGACCCGTCTCCGCTCGGGATGGTGTCCTGCTGGCCCCACTATGGACTGGACTCTTACTATTATGTTGGATCCACTATGGACTGGACTCTCACAATATTATGTCAGACCCACTCGACATCCATTGCTTTCGGTCTCCCCTAGAGGGGGGGGGGTTACCCACATATGAGGTCCTCTCTAAGGTTTCTCATAGTCATTCACATCGACGTCCCACTGGGGTGAGTATTTCTTGGCCCGTATGTGGGCTTTGTACCGAGGATGTCGTTGTGGCTTGTGCAGCCCTTTGAGACACTTGTGATTTAGGGCTATATAAATAAAGATTGATTGATTGATTGATTGACTTTTTGCAGTGTACACAACATTTATCAATCCCAAATATCTTACCTAACGTTTAAATCGTACATACACATATGGCAACCTCACAGATGATGTAAATGCACTCACCCAACATTTGGCAACCCCACAATTCCAATTTTAAGCGATGTTCCAAATCGTCCAATCAACTGTGGCTGCTTTGGGGCTTCGCCCTTCTTCGGCGGCATCTGCACAGAGTTGCGTCATCTTTAGTTCTCACATACAACAACACCATCCTGACATAAAAGTGATAGTTGTTTAAGTCAAATAAAGGTAGTTTGACTACACAAGACTATGATGCTAAGCTAACTGCACTGCAGCTTCATTCAAACGCGACATGCCAAACGTTAGCAGGCGGCTAACAGGAGTCGCTCCTGAGTATCCATTCCGTCCCGCCGCGTCGCCAACAACTGTTTGCTTTTGTACTTTAAAATGACATTTTCGAGAATTTTTAGCACATAAACTTGTGGAATTGTGTACCTTTAATTCTGTTTTCCGGCTACAGACAACGTGCCCGACACTTCAGCGATAGCCGCTTACACGGACCACTCCAGTGGAAAGGCAGTATTCTTCTTCTTCTTCTCTTCTTCAAGGGCGGTTGGCAAACAACCTGGTGGTGCGCGTTACCGCCACCTATTGATATGGAGTGTGAATCACGTTTACACAGACCACTCCGGTGGAAAGACAGTATTCTTCTTCTTCTCTTTTCTAATGAGGGTTGGCAAACAACCTGGTGGTGCGCGTTACCGCCACCTATTGAGAAAGACTTAGACCAGGGGTGTCAAACTCAAATACAAAGTGGGCCAAAACGTAAAACTGAACAAAGCCGCGGGCCAAGGTTGAACAAATTAACCTTTTAATAGGGACCCAAACAAGTTTTGCATTGAATATTGAACAAGCAAGGCTTATATAACTTTATAGTGACATGCAAAATCCAGTTTCAAATAATAATAATAATAATTAAAAAATATCAATGGCATATCAAATACACTTTAAATAAAAATGTAATGCCTCTTTTCTATTTGCAGCCTTCTGAGGTAAATATCAACATTAACTTTTTCCACAGGCTAATACATTAGAAAATAAAATAACAATGAATAAACCAACCATTCAGGACTTTAAACTGCTCAGTTTGCAACACACTGATCTAATCTGATGTGCTCAAGCCAGATACCTGGCATCTTTTCTTGGATGCTAGTTCATTAATGTCGGGGCTCAGGCTTTGAGCTGAGGCAACCTTCATTATCGAACGAAGGTGTTCATCAGTCATTATATCTCTTAGTCCACCCGGACCACAGTCTTGGGGGGGCGTGCCTTAAAGGCACTGCTTTTAACGTCCTCTACGAGCTGTCGTCACGTCCGCTTTTCATCCATTCTAACAACGTGCCGGCCCAGTCACAAGATATGTGCGGCTTTTGTACGCACACACACTTGATCAACAGCGATACAGGTTACACTGAGGATGGCCGTATAAACAACTTTAACACTGTTAGAAATATACGCCACACTGTGAATCCACACCAAACAAGAACGACAAACACATTTTGGGAGAACATCCGCACCGTAACACAACATAAACACAACAGAACAAATACCCAGAACCCTTGGCAGTACTAACTCTTCCGGGACGCTACAAAATACACCCCCCCGCTACCACCAACCCCCCTACCCTCCCACACACACACCTTGTAGCGTCCCGGAAGAGTAAGTGCTGCAAAGGATTCTGGGTATTTGTTCTGTTGTGTTTATGTTGTGTTACGGTGCGGATGTTCTCCCGAAATGTGTTTGTCATTCTTGTTTGGTGTGGGTTCACAGTGTGGCGTATATTTCTAACAGTGTTAAAGTTGTTTATATGGCCACCCTCAGTGTAACCTGTATCGCTGTTGATCAAGTATGCGTTGCATTCACTTGTGTGTGCGTGCAGAAGCCACACGTATTATGTGACTGGGCCAGCACTCGCTGGACTGAATGAAAAGCGGACGTGACGATTTTCGGGAGGGGCACTGAAATTTGTGAGTCTCCCGGGAGAGTTGGCAAGTATCAGAATTAGCGGTGAATGCGGTGTTACCGCGGCACCGCCGCTGTATATAATCGGCGGACCAGCTCTAGTGTTAATTTGATATCGCCTCAAGGGCCAAGTGAAATTACACGGCGGGCCAAATTTGGCCCCCGGGCCAGAGTTTGACACCCATGACTTAGACAAACTTTATTGAACCTCAAGGGAAATTGTTCCACACAGTAGCTCAGTTACAATGAGGGAAAGTGTAAGGCTGGGAAGGACAATGCAGATATAAATAGACTAAATATAGCGATATAAAATATAACATATGTACGTAATATTTACATAATATATGTACAGTATATTATATACACTGATGGACTCTCACTATTATGTTAGATCCACTATGGACTGGACTATCACTATTATGTTAGATCCACTATGGACTGGACTCTCACTATTATGTTATATCCACTATGGACTGGACTCTCACACTATTATGTTAGATCCACTATGGACTGGACTCCCACTATTATGTTAGATCCACTATGGACTGGACTCTCACTATTATGTTAGATCCACTATGGACTGGACTCCCACGATTATGTTAGATCCACTATGGCCTGGACTCTCACTATTATGTTGGATCCACTATGGACTGGACTCCCACTATTATGTTGGATCCACTATGGACTGGACTCCCACTATTATGTTGGATCCACTATGGACTGGACTCTCACTATTATGTTAGATCCACTATGGACTGGACTCTCACTATTATGTTAGATCCACTATGGACTGGACTCCCACGATTATGTTAGATCCACTATGGCCTGGACTCTCACTATTATGTTGGATCCACTATGGACTGGACTCCCACTATTATGTTGGATCCACTATGGACTGGACTCCCACTATTATGTTAGATCCACTATGGACTGGACTCCCACTATTATGTTGGATCCACTATGGACTGGACTCCCACTATTATGTTGGATCCACTATGGACTGGACTCTCACTATTATGTTAGATCCACTATGGACTGGACTCCCACTATTATGTTAGATCCACTATGGACTGGACTCTCACTATTATGTTAGATCCACTATGGACTGGACTCTCACTATTATGTTAGATCCACTATGGACTGGACTCCCACTATTATGTTAGATCCACTATGGACTGGACTCTCACTATTATGTTAGATCCACTATGGACTGGACTCCCACGATTATGTTAGATCCACTATGGCCTGGACTCTCACTATTATGTTGGATCCACTATGGACTGGACTCCCACTATTATGTTGGATCCACTATGGACTGGACTCCCACTATTATGTTGGATCCACTATGGACTGGACTCTCACTATTATGTTAGATCCACTATGGACTGGACTCTCACTATTATGTTAGATCCACTATGGACTGGACTCCCACGATTATGTTAGATCCACTATGGCCTGGACTCTCACTATTATGTTGGATCCACTATGGACTGGACTCCCACTATTATGTTGGATCCACTATGGACTGGACTCCCACTATTATGTTAGATCCACTATGGACTGGACTCCCACTATTATGTTGGATCCACTATGGACTGGACTCCCACTATTATGTTGGATCCACTATGGACTGGACTCTCACTATTATGTTAGATCCACTATGGACTGGACTCTCACTATTATGTTAGATCCACTATGGACTGGACTCTCACTATTATGTTAGATCCACTATGGACTGGACTATCACTATTATGTTAGATCCACTATGGACTGGACTCCCACTATTATGTTAGATCCACTATGGACTGGACTCTCACTATTATGTTAGATCCACTATGGACTGGACTCCCACGATTATGTTAGATCCACTATGGCCTGGACTCTCACTATTATGTTGGATCCACTATGGACTGGACTCCCACTATTATGTTGGATCCACTATGGACTGGACTCCCACTATTATGTTGGATCCACTATGGACTGGACTCTCACTATTATGTTGGATCCACTATGGACTGGACTCTCACTATTATGTTAGATCCACTATGGACTGGACTCCCACGATTATGTTAGATCCACTATGGACTGGACTCTCACTATTATGTTGGATCCACTATGGACTGGACTCCCACTATTATGTTGGATCCACTATGGACTGGACTCCCACTATTATGTTAGATCCACTATGGACTGGACTCCCACTATTATGTTGGATCCACTATGGACTGGACTCCCACTATTATGTTGGATCCACTATGGACTGGACTCTCACTATTATGTTAGATCCACTATGGACTGGACTCTCACTATTATGTTAGATCCACTATGGACTGGACTCTCACTATTATGTTATATCCACTATGGACTGGACTCTCACTATTATGTTAGATCCACTATGGCCTGGACTCCCACGATTATGTTAGATCCACTATGGCCTGGACTCTCACTATTATGTTAGATCCACTATGGACTGGACTCCCACTATTATGTTAGATCCACTATGGACTGGACTCTCACAGTATTATGCTAGATCCACATGTTACGAATTCAACCTTAATGTAGACTAACCTTCTCTTTTACTAACTTATTTTGTCATTATTTCCCTATCTCTATTATATTCCCCACACTGTATTATGTCATGCTCTACATCAGGGGTGTCAAACGTACGGCCCGCGGGCTGGATCAGGCCTGTGGGAGGACAGTATAAAAATGAGCCGAATTTTTTGAATGAAAGAAATTGCTGTTATAAATGCGTCCACTAGATGTCGCAATAGCAATTCTTTGTATCTTATGCTACATATGTAAAAAGGGACAAGCGGTAGAAAATGGATGGATGGATGGATGTAAAAAAAAAAAAAACCAACTGATGTTAGTGCACTAGTCGAGGAAAATTAGCAAACTACATAAATAACATTCTGTAATTCCATCCATCCATCCATTTTCTACCGCTTGTCCCCAGATTGAAAATGAACACCAATGAGTTATTCATAATGTATAAATCATAACAAATAAAGTGTAAAAAAACCAACAACATTATGATTTGTACATTTTCAGAATGTGCTTGTTCTATTTTTAAACAAAGAAAACAATCTGAAGTTGTCTTTATTTGTAAGTTATCGTGCCGTGATTTTACCAGTTCGGCCCACTTAAGAGTAGATTTTTCTCCATGTGGCCCCCAATCTAAAATAAGTTTGACACCTCTGCTCTACATTCTCTATTTGATTACAATCGTCACAAAGCCCTGTGCTATTTTCCCCCAATAATTTCAATTAGAAAATTCCTGTGGAAATTTTGATGGGCCTGCTATCTGTGCCCTGTACCTCTGACCGGGGGTCGTCGGAAGCCGCCGTACTTTGAAGATGGTCCTGAGTGTCCAAATCCGAGAGTTTTAGATGGCCTAAAACATTAGCATTGGCACATTAAAATGCTAACACTTAGCATGTGTGCTAATGATGGCATGCTAACAGTTAGCCTGTCCCACATTTCAAGTAACACGGCTGTACGGTGTATGGATGGAGAAATAGAGAGAAAAGTGTAAAATTAGATGGAATAGTTAGCATGCTTAAGTTAGCTTGCTAGCATCCCATCGATTGTATGCTAACAATTAACAAGTGTTGCAAAACTAGCTCAAAAAGTTGGTATGCTAATTTTAACATGCTAGCAAGCTAACGTTAGCATGCTATCAGTTAGCATGTGTCATATGACTGTACGGTGTATGGCTGTGTAACTAGATAAAACAATGTAAAGTTAGCTAAAAAGTTAGCATGTTAATATAAGTAATCATGTCTTTTTGGCGTTTGTCTCATGTCCATTAAAGGGGTATGTACTGTGGAAAGGAGGCAGATATGATTAAGAGTTCTTTCTTTTTACATAGCCATGTTTAGGGTAGCGCCTAGTACTTTTCCTCCGTGTATTCTACCAGTTTCTTTAGACATTTCAGATGCATGTTAGTATAATCACTGGATACATATAACAATTGAATTAATTTTTTTTCTTTTTACATTTTTTTTTCTTTCCATGATGGCAGGTGAGCCTAGGCCCCGCCTCACCTGCCTCCAGTGACCGCACGTCACTGGTATATATATACAGGTAAAAGCCAGTAAATTAGAATATTTTGAAAAACTTGATTTATTTCAGTAATTGCATTCAAAAGGTGTAACTTGTACATTATATTTATTCATTGCACACAGACTGATGCATTCAAATGTTTATTTCATTTAATTTTGATGATTTGAAGTGGCAACAAATGAAAATCCAAAATTCTGTGTGTCACAAAATTAGAATATTACTTAAGGCTAATACAAAAAAGGGATTTTTAGAAATGTTGGCCAACTGAAAAGTATGAAAATGAAAAATATGAGCATGTACAATACTCAATACTTGGTTGGAGCTCCTTTTGCCTCAATTACTGCGTTAATGCGGCGTGGCATGGAGTCGATGAGTTTCTGGCACTGCTCAGGTGTTATGAGAGCCCAGGTTGCTCTGATAGTGGCCTTCAACTCTTCTGCGTTTTTGGGTCTGGCATTCTGCATCTTCCTTTTCACAATACCCCACAAATTTTCTATGGGGCTAAGGTCAGGGGAGTTGGCGGGCCAATTTAGAACAGAAATACCATGGTCCGTAAACCAGGCACGGGTAGATTTTGCGCTGTGTGCAGGCGCCAACTTGAAATCTCCATCTCCATAGAGCAGGTCAGCAGCAGGAAGCATGAAGTGCTCTAAAACTTGCTGGTAGACGGCTGCGTTGACCCTGGATCTCAGGAAACAGAGTGGACCGACACCAGCAGATGACATGGCACCCCAAACCATCACTGATGGTGGAAACTTTACACTAGACTTCAGGCAACGTGGATCCTGTGCCTCTCCTGTCTTCCTCCAGACTCTGGGACCTCGATTTCCAAAGGAAATGCAAAATGTGCATGGTTGGGTGATGGTTTGGGGTGCCATGTCATCTGCTGGTGTCGGTCCACTCTGTTTCCTGAGATCCAGGGTCAACGCAGCCGTCTACCAGCAAGTTTTAGAGCACTTCATGCTTCCTGCTGCTGACCTGCTCTATGGAGATGGAGATTTCAAGTTCCAACAGGACTTGGCGCCTGCACACAGCGCAAAATCTACCCGTGCCTGGTTTACGGACCATGGTATTTCTGTTCTAAATTGGCCCGCCAACTCCCCTGACCTTAGCCCCATAGAAAATCTGTGGGGTATTGTGAAAAGGAAGATGCAGAATGCCAGACCCAAAAACGCAGAAGAGTTGAAGGCCACTATCAGAGCAACCTGGGCTCTCATAACACCTGAGCAGTGCCAGAAACTCATCGACTCCATGCCACGCCGCATTAACGCAGTAATTGAGGCAAAAGGAGCTCCAACCAAGTATTGAGTATTGTACATGCTCATATTTTTCATTTTCATACTTTTCAGTTGGCCAACATTTCTAAAAATCCCTTTTTTGTATTAGCCTTAAGTAATATTCTAATTTTGTGACACACGGAATTTTGGATTTTCATTTGTTGCCACTTCAAATCATCAAAATTAAATGAAATAAACATTTGAATGCATCAGTCTGTGTGCAATGAATAAATATAATGTACAAGTTACACCTTTTGAATGCAATTACTGAAATAAATCAAGTTTTTCAAAATATTCTAATTTACTGGCTTTTACCTGTATATATATATATATATATATATATATATATATATAAGGGCTGCAACAACTAATCGATTCAAATCGATTATAAAAATAGTTGGCGATTAATTTACTCATTGATCTATGCTATGCGCATGCGCAGAGGCTACGTTTTTTTGTTTTGTTTTTTTTACCTTTATAAACTGCAACAAATACAAACAGTTGAGACACAATAATCAAAATAATAGGGGTGTAACGGTACGTGTATTTGTATCGAACCGTTTCGGTGCGGAAGTGTACCGAACGAGTTTCCACACGGACATATTAAGTAGCGTACTGCACGTTGTGTAAACAATACTCAAAATGCCGGACATTTGAGGCATTTAAGAAACTCCGCAAAAGAGGACATGTCCGGTGCAAAGAGGACGTATGGTCAGTCTATCCTATCCCGTTAGCTGCTAGCAAAAGAGGACTAGCAGCGAGCGGTTTAACCGGACGTGAAACCGACCGGGCTAGGTCCTGACTATACGACCTCTTTTCACCGGACATGGATGGATGGATGTCCTCTTTTGCGGGGCTGTCAGGGTGGAGTTTCTTAAATGCCTCAAAATGTCCAGCATTTTGAATTAGGGTTGCGTGTATTTTCAATATACGTTCAGGGTTAAGAAGGTTAAAAACAAAACAAATTGTTCGCGCAGCAGCATTGGTGAGGGAGGGGCGAGACAGAGAGCGAGAGAGTTGTGATAAACGCGCATGCGTCATCAGGCTCTACTTTTTATCCATACATTTACATACCTGCCAACTTTTGAAATCAGAAAAACCTAGTAGCCAGGGTCCAGGGGCCGCAGTCCAGGATAAAGTCCTGGTGGGGGGTTCCTTCGCCCCCCGACGCAAAATGATTATTAGCATTCAGACAGGTTAAAATGTTGCTAAAACCATCACTTTTCTATCAGTCACAGTGACTTTTCAAAACAAAAATATTACAGCAAAAATCATATGGGTTGATTGACATGTTTATTCTGTAAGCTAACTTCAATAGTTTGAAATTATTTTGACAGTTAATGCCAGTTATCCTGTCAACCTTTCACAAGACTTCAATTTGTTAATTGAAAGTATAAACACTTTTTACAGTAAACAAATGGTAAAACAGTACTAAACAATTCCATAAAAAAAAAAATTGGTGTCATTATTAACTTTCTGTCCAAGCTTGTATAATCTACTGCCTTGTTCAATTGTAAAAAATATTCTGTGCCTAAAATTCACATTTCTATCACAATTATCATACTGTAAACATGGTAGGCTAACTTCATTAAAATTAATAGTCCTGTCAATAGCATGGAATTACAATTCAAATGTAGATTTTTTTGTAAGCCTTTCAAAAGAATTCAAAATATGAAAAATTAATGAAAATTAATTTAAGCCATCAGACACTTGAAAAGTGGCACATCACATCTCTAATGTAATCATTTTAACTTTTCAACAGAAATAGCACTGCAAAAATATTAAGGACATACTTCTGTATTTTGGTAGTTATGCTGTCAACATTTAACAAGATTTCTTCAACTTGGACTTGAAAGCATAAATAGTATAAACACTTTTAACAGTATAACAGTACTAAACAATTCCAAAAGATAACATTGGTGTCATTACCTTTTTGTTTGCTCAATTATTGCCTCCGTAAATAAAACTTCGGCATTTATCACATCCAAAGAATCTGTTTGGGCGACGAAAAACGTTGAAAGTTTTCCACTTGTATCGCTAGCAACGGCATTAGACTTGTGTTTTTTTGTCCCAACGTGGTCTTTTACATCGCTAATTCCTCCGTGTCCGATCGAAAAATCTTGTCTGCACAAGGTGCAATTCGCGTAGTTTTCACCCTTTTTGGAACGGATAATTATTCCCGGATAGGCTTTTGAATATTCTTCACGGAATGACTGCAGTTTTCTTTTCGGTTTAAGACTCGTATGCGATTTTTCTCCGGCTGATTCCATGATCGTTCGCTCGTTTGGAAACAATGGCCTCGTGCTTGGCAGCGGTGCTATAAATAGCCTCGCGCATGGCATTCGGAATGGCTCGATAGGAAGTTACGGGAAGCAGTGTCGATTGTCATTGTTGTTACGCGATTTCATGAATAAAACTTAAAACTTTTTTTTTTTAATTAATGAAAAAACGTATTTTTTATCACTGCAACCGTAACCCGGAATAGGTTGATGAAAACCGTACTAATTACGTGAAAACCGGAGTAGTTGGCAGGTATGGATTTATCAGATTTAATTTTTTATTATCTATAGCAGGGGTGTCAAAAGTGTGCATTTTTGTATCATTTTCCTTGTTTTATTTGGCAAGTTGAAAGAACAGCGCCAGTATGCTGGTTTTTTTTCTCAATAAAATACTAGGATAGAAATGTAGTTTGTCTCTTTTATCCGATTAATCTATCAAATTAATCGTTAGTTGCAGCCCTAATATATATATATACATACATACATACATGGACAGATTTTATTAACCCAAGCCGAACACCTTAATATCATGACATGGTACTTGACACATGCTAAGCACCTTAAATTCATATAACATGGAACTTAACACATGCTGACGGTTAGCATGATAACATTAATATGCCAACTTTTTAAGCTGTATGCCTCAGAGTCATGCTTGACACATGTCTGTTTAGCAAATTTTTAACGTGTACGCCTCAGTTTCTGGTGGGTCGAGGGCATTGGGAAGGATGTGACTGCACTGCGCATTTCGAATCTCGTAATTCCAGAGGTGCGAGGCCTCGTCTTTAATGCAAGATATTAAAAAGTGCTCAGACTAGTGGTGATCCTGTGATCTTTTATTTGGAACTCAAAACAATAAAATGTACGATACATACAACTCAGATCAAGTGTAGCCAACTCATGACTAAACTGCAGAAGGGACCCAAGCAATTATATACATGTTATTTTTTACTCCTTACCATTGGGAAACATGTGACAAAATGTATCACAAACAGATGATCTCTACATTCAACACCTTGAATAAAGATGTATTCAATACAATGCAAAAAGTATGATTTGATCTGTAGAGGAAAAACATGTTTTATGTTTGATGACCGAGACTTCTTGGAACAATAGCTACAGAACATGTGAGAACATTAACAATTGTCAAGAGGAAGGCCAAAAAAGAAAAGCAGCTGCATACAAACCACTACATGAAGCTGGAAATGTCACTGACAAACTTGCTTGTATATAAAAAAAAATCCAGACTTCAAAGCCAATTTTGCACTAAAACAAATCTGTACTTTTAACTTTGCAACCACATTACATTGTCATTTTGATTCCAGGTTTCACAGCAAAGCAAGTTGAAAATTCAGGGATTGGAGTGCTGTGCACAAAAAAGGATTTTGTTGTATTTTCATGCTTTTCCCCCCACCACTAACCAAGGTTCCGCAGACATTAAAAGGAAGTGTGTACTTGCTCGCCGTGCCGTGGTCAAAACAAATATAAAACATGGGACGACGACTCACTGCTCAGTAGTGGCCTGTGGGGTGGACAAAAGTGAGAGATTAAAAAAACGTGACAAAATGCTAAACACTTTGAACATGAGTATTTCTTCAAAAAGTGTCCTAAACTCGAACAGACAACTTCAATTATTCCTCAAGTGTGCCACTAGGGAGCTGTGATTACCTTTACTAGGACTAATATTGTGCTTAGCTGGGTTACATATGACGTCATATCCGTTTTTCACAGAATGGTCAAGCAGCTTGAGCGTAGCATTAAAAAAACAAGTGAGAGCGAGTGTAGAGCTTGAGCAAAAAATGCCATATTGCTGTTCTTGGGTGTTACAGTCGTTCAAAAAGAGAGATAAGAAAGAGCTTTCATAGAGTCCCGAAAGAAGTGGTTCGTAAAGGCAATAAAGTGAGGGGAAAAACAAAAGTACGTCAAAGGAAATTGCTCTTAAAAATAATATTTTCATCATTTTGTGGAATACTTTGTAAAACGTTTGTTTGAACATTTGATCTGAGAAACTTTGTGATACAATAGAGCAGTGGTTCTTAACCTGGGTTCGATCGAACCCTAGGGGTTCGGCGGAGGTCAAAACACACCCGACTCATCGTATAAATACAAACTTCTCCCTATCGGCGTATTACGGATACGGCAACAGCTGACTGGTTTGCAGGTGTGTAATTTGTTGTAAGTTTATGCACTGTGTTGGTTTTGTTGTTTGAACAAGGTGATGTTCATGCACGGTTCATTTTATGCACCAGTAAAAAAACATGGTAACACTTTAGTATGGGGAACATATTCACCATTAATTAGTTGCTTATTAACATGCAAATTAGTAACATATTGGCTCTTAACTAGTCATTATTAAGTACTTATTAATGCCTTATTCGGCATGGCCTTATTATAACCCTAACCCTGGCCCTAACCCTAAACAAATAACTCTAAATTAAGTCTTTATTACTTAGAATATGTTCCCCTAGTGTCCAAATAACTCTAAATGAAGTATTTGTTACTTAGAATATGTTCCCCATACTAAAGTATTACCAAACATAACTTTGTCTTAAATTTGAAAAAAACAAACAAAAAAAACGTTTTATTTTTCACTAAAGAAGGTTTCCGTGAATGCGCATATAAAACTGGTGGAGTTCGGTACCTCCAACAAGGTTAAGAACCACTGGGGGGGGGGGGGGGGGGGGGGGGGGGGGGGGAATCGGGTTACCCATATATGTGGTCCTCTCCAAGTTTTCTCATAGTCATTCACATCGACGTCCCACTGGGGTGAGTTTTTCCTTGCCCTTATGTGGGCTTTGTACCGAGGATGTCGTTGTGGCTTGTGCAGCCCTTTGAGACACTTGTGATTTAGGGCTATATAAATAAACATTGATTGATTGATTGATTCTCTATTATATTAGTAGTGTTTACTAGCACAAATAAACAAAGAAAGAACAAGAAATGGCATTAGTTTGTGTTTTTTTGTGGTTGCTATGCCTACATATAACTAGAAAGACCGGCATGTGCAAATAAACTAACGTCATGTGAAATCCTGGTAATAAATATTGTGATTATTGGTCCAATCCACTGTATTTCCATTGTTGATTTTCATAACAGAAAGTAAAACCTAAGTTGTTGTGCAGGACAGCAGTTTTTTTATTCAACTCGGATGATCACTTTATTAAATCTTTGGTGATATTTGTTAGCATCCAGAAAATATCCTTAATAGTATTAATAAACTAAATAAATACATCTCTCGTAGGCTCAACAGCATACACTATATTGAATCTTGATATCACGAGCATGGCTGAACAACAGGGACATCTGTAACTAAATAATGAGGCATAACAAATGCAGACATGAAATGTAGATGAGACTAATATTTGTAGCAGGAAATAAACTGCAAACAAACATTTTTCTCATTTGCGTCACGATCACAGCAGCATTTCTTGCGTATTTCTTTTTTTGCACCTTCATTTTAAGAGGTTATTAAGTGTTCAATGTGATTTTAGAATTGGGTTTACCGTATTTTCCGCACTATTAGCCGCACCTAAAAACCACAAATTTACTCAAAAGCTGACAGTGTGGCTTATAACCCGGTGCGCTTTATATATGGATTAATATTAAGATTCATTTTCATAAAGTTTAGGTCTCGCAACTACGGTAAACAGCCGCCATCTTTTTTCCCCGTAGAAGAGGAAGCGCTTCTTCTTCTACGGTAAGCAACCGCCAAGGTAAGCACCCGCCCCCGTAGAAGAAGAAGCGCGCGGATATTACGTTTCATTTCATTTGTGTGTTTACATCTGTAAAGACCACAAAATGGCTCCTATTAAGAGACACGCGTACAACGCAGAATTCAAACTCAAGGCAATAAGTCACGCAGTAGAACACGGAAATAGAGCAGCAGCAAGAGAATTGAACATAAATGGTGCGTAGGTAGAGGAAGCAACAAGATGACCTGCGCCACTAAGACAGGGAGACAGCACCGGACGACATACGCCAACATCTGCCAGTGGATTGTAAATGCCTGGGCGGATATATCGGTCTCAACTGTGGTCCGAACTTTCCGGAAGGCAGGATTCACGGAACTGCTGGACAACAACAGCGACATTGACTCTGATGACTTTGACGAGACGGAGCCGGCCATTTTGGATGCCGTATTCGCCCAACTTGTTAATTCAGACACTGAAGAAAAATTCGAGGGATTTATGGATGAGGAATAATTTCAGAAAGTGAGCTTTAAATGTTTAATTTGTGTGTTGTGTGACATTAACGTTCGAGCAACGTTGAGTTGTTGATGTTGCTATTGCTCTGCACTAATTTGAGTGTTACTATTTTTGTGATTGCACATTTGCACATTACATTTTGGGGGTGAACAGAGTTGTTAGAACGCTGGTTTGTAATATATTATTAAAGTTTGACTGACCTATCTGACTGTTTTTTTGACATTCCCTTTAGCGCAGCGTAGGCGCGGCTTATAACCCGGGGCGGCTTATAGGTGAACAAAGTTTTGAAATATGCCATTCATTGAAGGTGCGGCTAATAACCCGGGGCGGCTTATAGTGCGGAAAATACGGTACATTGAGTGTTTTCTGTGCTTATGTTGACATTTCCTTTCTGCCTTGATAGCTAAAGGGATTATAATCAGAGGATGGTTACATTTTAAATAAGAATGTTTACCGGTACATTTAATTTATTTTTCTCCTGGTCCTCCCGTTCAATTGTTGATATAAATGATCAATAATTATCGATATCGTACGATATAAAACACTTAAAACATAAAACAGTTTGTCATATTGCCAAGATCTATACTTGATAAATACATTTTTGGTCAAAACCCCCCAAAATTGAAACTGAAAAAATAAAAATAAAATATAAACCCTTAACTCAGCATGGCGGCCACTTTTTTTCTTCCTTTTTCCTTTCTATATATGTGTACCTACACGAAAAGCTAAAGCCAACATTCAGTCCGTGCACAAGTGTTTTACAAAGTTCAACTTCAAAATGTGACAAAAATAGACATTTGACATAAGTTAGCCGGTGGTGTGATATTCCTTGCTCTGAAAAATGTAACTTTAAGCAAGTTGCAAACAGCCCCCTTAATCATGCCATGCTTTTATTTTATTTCACTACTTTGCACTGATTAGGAAGTCTTTACATGTTTTAATACAGTGTAATTAGACAGTAGTCATGTTGCTGTTTTTACAATGCTTAGCAATAACATAAAAGTTAATACTACGACACATGCCGACAACAAATTGACCCATTTTTCATAGAAGTAACCCTTTTGGCTATCAAACTTTATATCGACCACGTATATCCATGTTGGGTGGCTTCAGCGGACTTAAGCTGGTGGACACACTGTGGACATAAGCAGGACCGACTTAAAAGGGGTTCCACTGAGAAAAAATAAATAAATAATAATAATAATTAAAAATAATAATAGATTTTATTTGTAAAAAGCACTTTACATTGAGTAAACAACCTCAAAGTGCTACAGTGTTTTAAATTTTTTTTAAATAAAAAGATAATAAAAATAAAAACTAGAACAGCCTTATAGCTAGAACTAGTATGCATATATATATATAAAAAAAGAAGGGTTTTTAAGCCTTTTTAAAAGCATCCACAGTCTGTGGTGCCCTCAGGTGGTCAGGAAGAGCGTTTCACAGACTGGGAGCGACGGAGCAGAAAGCCCGGTCTCCCATTGTTCGTAGCTTTGTCCTCGGAGGTTGGCCTATCTGGAGTGGACCATATATATATATATTGGTATATACAATTTGAATCAAGGTTAATTATTTATAAAAATGTAAAATAATAATAAAATAAAAATGTTTTTGTACAAATAACCTGCGCAATATACTCTCTGCAGTTGAGTAAATAAAGCCCCCCCGGCCACAATATGATAATACATTTAAAAAGTTTTGAAACATACGTGGGGAGTAGGACCGTGATCTGGATCGAGAGCGGTACCCTCTGCTGTAGTAAGGTGACGGAGACCTTCGTCTATTGGGACAAACACAATTCAAGCTGGTCATCGATCAGATGAGATAATAGACCATGTTTCACCAGACAAACAAGCTACCTGTACGATCTGTACTCTCTGTCCTCGTAGCGATCATAGTCCCGGTCATAACCCCGGTCGTACCCTCTGTCGTATCCTCTGTCGTAGTCCCTTGACATGCGCCTCGATGAGCTGCCGCCGCCGCCGCCACCGCTGCTGCTGCTGCTTCCGCCGCCACCCCCACCACTACCACCACTGGAGGATAGTAGCGGAACGTTGCTCAATAGAACCCTTGAATGCGTTTATAACCAGTCATCAAACACTCACTATGTGGGTCTTCCCATATAGATGCCAGGGGTAGGGGTGTGCGCTCGCTTGGTAATGGAAAAATCCACACGGATCCGGCGACCGTCCAGCTCCATCCCATTGGCGTGCTCCTTGGCCTGATTCAATGATTCGCCCCGGGTGTGATTAATCATCGAGTTAATAAAACACGGCCTAAATATACAGACGTCGGCTTGTGTCCTGCTTACCTCCTTGGAGTCCCCGTAGTTCTCAAAGTAGACGAAAGCAAAGCCCCTGGAGCGGCGAGACTGCTGGTCGTACACGATGTTGACGTCCGCCAGAGGGCCGTACTTGGAGAACACCTCCCTCAGGTCCCTCTCGGTAGTGTAGAGACTCAGGCCAAACACACCCAGACACATGTTGGGGTCTGGGTTGGCCTGCAGGGGTTTTGAACATTTATCATCTACTGATTGGTGATACAGTGCATCCGGGGAGTATTCACAGCGCTTTCATTTTTCCACATTTTGTCATGTTAAAGCCTTATTCCAAAATATAATACATGTATTTTTGTCCTCTACATCTTACAGACAATTCTCCACGATGACAAAGTGAAGGCTTTTTTTTAAATTATAAAAAAAAAAAAGCTTTTTTAATTTTTTTAATTAAAACCCTAAGAAAACACATGTACATAAGTATTTGCAGCATTTGTTCAACACTTAGTTGATGCACCTTTGACGGTAGATACTGTACATATTGTATATTGTTATGAATGTGTCTGTTACTACATTATCTATTTACTTGCAGTATGTATTTTAAACAATGGAGGGTTATGTTTTTTTAGAGGGCTTTGAAGGCTACAACGGTGACTACCTTTAGCTGCAACTTCCAAGCGTTTATCATCCTCAAAATCCTAATAAAGCTAGCGTCGTTAGCATTAGCCAATATGCTAACACGTGTATGAGTGTCTGTTAGTATTAACAAACAATAGCATTCTCTTTTTTTTATTTCACAAGCTAGTTTCCACAACTTCAATGCCTTCTGTTAGGGATGTCCCGATCCAGGTTTTTGCACTTCCGATCCGATACCGATACTGGCCTATCCGAGCATGTATTAAAGTTTAAAGTTATTTAGCCTACTTAGTTGTCAGAATCATGTTGAAAAGGGTTTTAGTACTCTTGATAACAACTAGCCAGCTGAATTAGGGGAGTTTGAATAATACACAATGGTTGGTAACAAGAAACTGACCTGTTTATTCAAGGATAAACACAAAATAGACGAAATTATACATGACAAACAGAAATGGCATCATTGAACTAGGGCTGGGCGATATGGCCTTTTTTAAATATTGCGATATTTTAAGGCCATATCGCGATACACAATATATATGTGGATATTTTGATTCTATGTGTCTACATTAAAACATTCTTCTTCATACTGCATTAATATATGCTACTTTTAAACTTTCATGCAGAGAAGGAAATCCCAACTAAAAAAAATCACTATTTTTTTCATACGGTATTGATCTGGAAATGTTTGCCTCGGCATTTTGATGGTGTGGGCGTGTGGCACCGAATGGAGATAAGCGTCTCGACAGACATTACAATATTTGAACAATGATGACGAAAACTGTTTTCTCTGTCGTGTCCGTGTGTCGAAAATTGTTATGCGCTTATTTTTTTATTTGATTTTGTGCGTGGCATAGATTTGCCGTGCGCTAGCATGACAGCTAACGTTAGCCATGCTGCTACCTCTCTGCTCGGGGAGAACGTATACGTATGTGACGTGTGTAAGAAGGTGCGCTTGCTGTCTGTGAGAGGGAGACACAGGAAAGAGTGAGAAGAGCCTGTCGTGTAATGTCCGCAGCTAAAAGCAAGTGCGTGAGAATCCATAGACCTGTGGATGTGTTGAAGGTGTGCTGGAAAATGCGGAACGGAAATTAGGGAGCAGCATAAAAGTGGAATGTATTATTTAAATCGGTGCGTTGGAAAACACGGACCGGAGTTTTTTTTAATAAACTGGATCTGGATCGGCATTTTCCCATGCCTTGCCGATACGCATTTTTTGGCAAATATCGGCGGCCGATCCGATCCAAATATCGGATCGGGTCATCCCTACCTTTTGTTTGCTCGGCAGTTTTACTTCTGTGTAACAGGCACCATTTGGAAACACTGAAGGTATTTAAATAGACATTTACAAAATATTTCAGTGTAAATACCTCATTTCACAACCTATATATAGCTGCGGCTTATAGACCGGTGCGGCTAAATTATGAAAATATATTTTCTTCTAAAATTTAGTGGGTGTGGCTTATATCTCTGTGCGCTCTATGGTCCGGAAAAGACGGTATAGGATGTCATATTGACCAGGCCTCAAGCAATGTCCCCACCGCCACATATATGGAATCAAAACAAATTACCGTATTTTTCGGAGTATAAGTCGCACCGGAGTATAAGTCGCACCTGCCAAAAATGCATAATAAAAAAGGAAAAAAACCATATATAAGTTGCACTGGAGCCCGGCCAAACTATGAAAAAAACTGCGACTTATAGTCCGAAAAATACGGTATCCAAATATGTTGGCCTGTTCTTTCACCTCCGTCATTATCTTCCTCTTTATGCTCTACTTACTCTATACAAAACTCTCTTTGAACCACATCTAAACTACTGTAATGTCATCTGGTGTAACACCTTCCCTAGCTACCTTCACAAATTAGAATCCACGCAAAAGAAAATCATACGGGCCCTGTCATGGTCCAAGTTTAATGCCCCAACTCGACATCTATTCCATAATTATCATCTCTTAAGACTGACAGAGTTCAATATTTATCACAATGATTGTCTAACCTATCAAGTCATCCACAGGCTGAATCTCAGGCTCTGTAGCTTGGTTCCTATCTATCGTCCCCAGCATGCCCACAACACTCGCAACTTTGACCTGATATCAGGTAAACATCGTCTACTGGCTTGTACTGCTCGAAGTGTTGTATGCAGGGGACCAAAGATCTGGAACCGGCTTGATGAGAGCCTCAGGATGCTGTATTCATTCTCCAACTTCAAAAAAACTGAAATCATACTTATTAACCACCTATCTCTAATGTCTCATGTGGGGTAGACTACTGGTGGGTTGTGTGTGGTTGAATGAATGAATGTATGTATGTATGTATGTATGTATGTCTTAGAGATGCGCGGTTTGCGGACACAACCGCGGAGTCCGCGGATTATCCGCGGGTCGGGCGGTTGAAATAAAAAAAAATTAGATTTTATCCGCGGGTCGGGCGGTTGAAATAAAAAAAAATATTAGATTTTAAATAGATTCAGGCGAGTGGCAGTTAAACCAATTCGGAAATATATGTACATAGTTAAATGTTACCCACATACGAAAAACGAGCAGCACTCTTTGAAACAGGCAATTATTTATCATCAGGCACCTGAAGCACGCCACAACAGAAGAAGAAAAAAAAAAGATGGCCACGCCAGCAGCAAACGTGGTACGCGACAAACTAAAAAAGGGAATACTAAAGACCAGGGGAAAAAAAGGCCAGAAAAGTTCAGCGTGGACTCGTTTTTATGAGGTTGTAAATCAGGATGATAGTAATGCTGGCTACGTGATTAGCAAGAGCTGCGACGCTGTTTATGTCTACGACAGTCACAAAACCGGGACATCTAACATGGTGCATCACATTTGTGCAAAACCCCGAACCTCCACAAACACCCTGAGCATGAGCAGTTTCGTCCGCCGTGATCCTAGAAGAGTGCCACAGGATGTTAAAACATGGCTTACAGATGCATGTGTGAACGCAGCTGCCTGCAGCAGTTTGAGTGGCGCGAGTGCGCTTGGAGGTGCGCTCAGCGCGGCTCCCAGATGATTGCGCATTGGTGTGCGTCTGGGCCGTGACAGTGTGGCACGCAATGAATGTCTCTGCTGCATTGGATCAGTCTCCTTTCTTTAACAGGCAAAAGCTTTATAACCTCACTAATGCCTTGCATTGTCTATATTAGATATATAACAACGGGTGGGTGTGGGCGGGTGCGGTTTTGATAAAATGTTAGTTCGGGTGGATGGCGGATGGGTGACGACTTTTGTGATGCGGTTGCGGATGAAATAATTGCCTATCCGCGCATCTCTAGTATGTATGCTTGCTTTAGTGCTCCTATTTTGTGTTTATCATATAGCGTTTTAGTGCTTGCCACCATGTTTCAGCATTCCATGCATATACTGACCTCTGGACCCCCTGCTCAAAGCTTCTTCTAGCTTATCTGGGGGACCCTTTCACTTACCACCATCCATGGATATTCACTACTGTTGTAATTGTAATATGGTATTTGTGAATAAACTTGAAACTTGTTATGTAATCTAAGGGAAACCCCAAACATCCCCATCCCCTTTGTTTTATAAGTGTCAAGGGAATTTAGTGCAAAAAAAGCCCCCCTCTGGAAACCCAGGCAAAAACAAAACATGAACCTTACCCTGTTGCCGATGTGCCGGCGTCGGTTGGACATGGGAGACCGGCTGTGACTCCTGCGACGGCGGGATTCACCGCTGCCAGAGCGGCTTCTGGAGCGACGGCGGTGAGAGCGGGAGCGAGAGCGCGAGTAGTTCCTGCGCGAGCTTCGGTGAGAACGAGATCTAAAGTAGTGAGGGTGCAACATGAATGAGTTCATTGCAGCGTATTGACTTGCGTACAGTAGGTGAGTCTACAAACACGTTTTACCTCGACTTGGATTTGGATCTGGACCTGGACCGCGAATGAGACCGTGACCTAGAACGGTGGGATCCTCCTTTGGAGCGTGCCGGCGAGCGGCTGGCCGATTTTAAAGATCGTCGAGGGGAGGAACTCCCCGAGTCAGGCTGTGACTCCTGGACAAATCAGACATTGAGTTAAAAAGCAAAGACAAGAAAATAATAACAAAATTGAGTCAAGAGCTGACTCTACTCGCCTTTAAAACCCCCTATATAAATGTTTTTTTTGCAATTAGCTTACTTTTTTGCCAGAAATAAACAACAATTACATTAAAACACATTGTGACAGTAATGTATTACTTATTTAGCTGAGAAGGACATTCCTGAATTGTGGGGTGGGGGTTGGCGAGTGAGAATTACAGATTTTAAAAAAAGGATTTATTAACATGCATGATTTAGAAAAAGAAACAGGAAGAAAGAGTAGCAACATAACAGGCTTTTAAGAAATTACTCCTACCCGGCCAAACTTCTGATCATAACTTCATTACTTCTTTTACTTCATTACTTCAAAACAACCCTTCATTCTTCTTTCTTCTCTTTGACATTCTTAAGGCTTCTTTTTTTGATCCTCTTCCCCAATTTAGCATCTGCCATTACAACACTAGTCGAGGGGGCAGATCTTCTTTTTTCCGCTTCCAATACATTAGCATGCATCAACAGCATCATCGGCTTCAAACAAAAAACAACTTTGCGTCTGAAACTTCTTCCGCCTTTTTCTTTTCTTCCAACCTCAACCTTAACAAAGAACAAACAAGGGTGATAAGGCAAGTTGTTGTTTTTAGCATGAATACCAAGTGGCACAAAGAAACAACAGTACTAAAACAGTAATGTATTAAATAGTATTAGGGCCACACTGAAAGGATCGGTGAAATAAAAGTCATGATTACAGCTCAAGGCAACAAAAAATGGGTTGATATTTTTCCAAAGTTAAAAAAAAATCATACAATGAATAATTTACTTGTACTTTGTGCATATTGACATTTTCACACGAATTTTACATACTCCTTTAGGCTTGCAAAATTACAACCTTATGACTTCTTTACAATGTGGCCCCAATACGTCTTATAATACAGCATAAAATATTTCCATAACATCACAAGAAGCTAAAACTGTAGATATTGACGTCATTAATAATAATGACCATGTTTAATCTTACAGTAAGCAAAGGCGACCGTTGAATGGCGCATGAATAATGAAAGCATGGTAAGGCCGCGGCCTAGTCTTTGGACTACGGCGCGATGTTTTCTTTGTCTTAGCGTTACAATTCAAAGTATTCACAATGCATATACTTAAAACACAGAGATACATTGGAGTTGGAATTAAACAATGTCGTCTTTGGTTTGAAGACGTGTCCTTGCCTTAGCCGCAAGAACACAACACAAACATTGAAGCTAACAAGCTAACGATAGCTAAATGCTGCGACATTTTCTCTCCAACGGTATTATGTTGTACACAAACGCAACTTACCTTCTCTCTGAAGTCTTTCTCAGTGTCGCTCATGTTTGTGTCACTAGTCGGGTTACTAGTAAGAAAAGCGAGCTAAATCTACTTTTAAAGACTGCTTTCGCCTAATAGTTGATGGAATACACTGCGAAACCTGAAACGCAATGGGAAATAGGCCATGATCCTTTTTCCGGTTCCGGGTCTTTCAAAATAAAGGCACCGTCTTTTTTTTTAACATAGAAAATGAGTTAAAAAAAAAACAACTTACTTCTTTGCATAACAATTTAATTGAATGTTAATCGATGTTGAGCTACAGGCCTAATACATGCATTGAATACATCAGTGACGTGTGGTGAGGTTGATGGCTGGTGAGGCACTGACTTCATCACAGTCAGATTTACAAACATATGAACCCTAAAGAGTATCTTATTCACCATTTGATTGGCAGCAGTTAACGGGTTATGTTTAAAAGCTTATACCAGCATTCTTCCCTGCTTGGCACTCAGCATCAAGGGTTGGAATTGGGGGTTAAATCACCAAAAATGATTCCCAGGCGCGGCGCTGCTGCTGCCCACTGCTCCCCTCACCTCCCAGGGGGTGAACCAGGGGATGGGTCAAATTTCATTACACCTAGTGTGTGTGTGACAATCATTGGTACTTTAACTTAACTTTAACTTTACACATACAAACTGTAGCACACAAAAAAGCACATTTAATTAAAAAAACGTTATTATGGTCTTACCTTTACTTAGAAATTAAGTCCATGCGCCGCAACTCACTTAAACTTTCCACATGCAAGATTGAATCTATTTTAAAAAGTGTAACCGAGGGTTTATAAATGTCGCCTATACTGTATGAAACTACAAAATAACAAACACGGAGGCTCCAGTTTACACGAGGACCACTTTATTTACCTTCTTTCAAAAACCTCCGCAACGTGACATCACTTCCGCTCTTAGCGCCTTCAAAATAAGAGCTCAAGGCATATACTGTATAACAGCGCATAACAGGAACTTAACATCACAAAGAGGAAAGCCCATAAAAATAGGTTACAAAAGTTATTTAATAAGAAGCCAAAAAGTGCAAAAACAATAATGTTCGTGTTGGAGGAGTTGTGAATTAGGTACACCTGCAATCTGCAGGTGTATCTAATGTTGTGTCCCTGCAGTCATTCACAACTCCTCCAACACCAACATTATTGTTTTTGCACTTTTTGGCTTCTTATGAAATAATTTTTAAAAATAGATTCAATCTTGCACGTGGAAAGTTTAAGTGTGGGCTTTAGTTGATATAACAATTCTACGGCGGGGGTGCAGGAGGCGAGCCTCAGCCAGTGCGTCTTTTGCAGCCGTTTTATGATCGCTCAGCACAAGAAATATGTTACACACATACAGTTGTTGACAAAATACACTGTACATTATATACCTCAGCTAACTAAACTATGGAAATGTATAATATAATTCATATAGCAATACGGTCTCACTGCACAGCAGGCCAGCAGTTAGCCGAGTCCGCAATCCATGTTGAGGCACTGAGTGACGTGCCTCGACTGGCTGCTGTTCACCGCACCGTCTCTTCTCAGTATTTGAACGGCAAATGTGAAAATTCAGTGATTTTGAATAAAAATAATCTAAAACTGGTGAAGTTAAATGGAAAATAACTTTATAGTATAATCACTGGATACATATAACAATTTAATACAAATTTTTTCATTTTCCTTTTTTTTTTTTTTCCATGATGGCAGAGTCAGCCATCATGACACTTTTATCTGTAAAGGCATTTTTTAAAAGTAACTTTTTAACATTTTTAACTGCCATTCATAGATAGAAAAAAATTATGTTTGTAATGGAAATAATAGTTTTTATTTGATTATTTATTGCATTGTTTTATTCTAAAATTTTATTTTCTGCAACAAGAATGTGAGTGTGAATGTTGTCTGTCTATCTGTGTTGGCCCTGTGATGAGGTGGCGACTTGTCCAGGGTGTACCCCGCCTTCCGCCCGAATGCAGCTGAGATAGGCTCCAGCACCCCCCGCGACCCCAAAAGGGACAAGCGGTAGAAAATGGATGGATGGACAATCCGGGGAGGTGGGATGTGGAAGGGAGGGTGTTAGTTTAGGGTTGAAGTTGCCTGGAGGTGTTCTTTTAGTGCGGGTTTGAAGGAGGATAGAGATGCCCGTTCTTTTACACCTGTTGGGAGTGCATTCCATATTGATGTGGCATAGAAGGAGAATGAGTTATTTAGTTACATGCGGCTCTTTAGTGGCTCCATGGCGCTTTTTAAAAAATGCATGGAAAAAAATGGGGTGAAAAATGTTTTTGTTTTAATATTGTTTTTGTAGGAGGACAAACACGACACAAATCATCGTAATTGTTAGAAAGCCCATTGTTTGATATGTTTGTGCTTCACAAACATGGTACAAACATCATGTTTGTACCATGAATTGATTAACGTGGACCCATACTTGCCAACCTTGAGACCTCCAATTTCGGTAGGTAGGGGGTGGGCACGGGGGGCGTGGTTAAGAGGGGAGGAATATATTTACAGCTAGAATTCACCAAGTCAAGTATTTCATATACAGGTAAAAGCCAGTAAATTCGAATATTTTGAAAAACTTGATTTATTTCAGTAATTGCATTCAAAAGGTGTAACTTTTACATTATATTTATTCATTGCACACAGACTGATGCATTCAAATGTTTATTTCATTTAATTTTGATGATTTGAAGTAGCAACAAATGAAAATCCAAAATTCCGTGTGTCACAAAATTAGAATATTACTTAAGGCTAATACAAAAAAGGGATTTTTAGAAATGTTGGCCAACTGAAAAGTATGAAAATGAAAAATATGAGCATGTACAATACTCAATACTTGGTTGGAGCTCCTTTTGCCTCAATTACTGCGTTAATGCGGCGTGGCATGGAGTCGATGAGTTTCTGGCACTGCTCAGGTGTTATGAGAGCCCAGGTTGCTCTGATAGTGGCCTTCAACTCTTCTGCGTTTTTGGGTCTGGCATTCTGCATCTTCCTTTTCACAATACCCCACAGATTTTCTATGGGGCTAAGGTCAGGGGAGTTGGCGGGCCAATTTAGAACAGAAATACCATGGTCCGTAAACCAGGCACGGGTAGATTTTGCGCTGTGTGCAGGCGCCAAGTCCTGTTGGAACTTGAAATCTCCATCTCCATAGAGCAGGTCAGCAGCAGGAAGCATGAAGTGCTCTAAAACTTGCTGGTAGACGGCTGCGTTGACCCTGGATCTCAGGAAACAGAGTGGACCGACACCAGCAGATGACATGGCACCCCAAACCATCACCCAACCATGCAAATTTTGCATTTCCTTTGGAAATCGAGGTCCCAGAGTCTGGAGGAAGACAGGAGAGGCACAGGATCCACGTTGCCTGAAGTCTAGTGTAAAGTTTCCACCATCAGTGATGGTTTGGGGTGCCATGTCATCTGCTGGTGTCGGTCCACTCTGTTTCCTGAGATCCAGGGTCAACGCAGCCGTCTACCAGCAAGTTTTAGAGCACTTCATGCTTCCTGCTGCTGACCTGCTCTATGGAGATGGAGATTTCAAGTTCCAACAGGACTTGGCGCCTGCACACAGCGCAAAATCTACCCATGCCTGGTTTACGGACCATGGTATTTCTGTTCTAAATTGGCCCGCCAACTCCCCTGACCTTAGCCCCATAGAAAATCTGTGGGGTATTGTGAAAAGGAAGATGCAGAATGCCAGACCCAAAAACGCAGAAGAGTTGAAGGCCACTATCAGAGCAACCTGGGCTCTCATAACACCCGAGCAGTGCCAGAAACTCATCGACTCCATGCCACGCCGCATTAACGCAGTAATTGAGGCAAAAGGAGCTCCAACCAAGTATTGAGTATTGTACATGCTCATATTTTTCATTTTCATACTTTTCAGTTGGCCAACATTTCTAAAAATCCCTTTTTTGTATTAGCCTTAAGTAATATTCTAATTTTGTGACACACGGAATTTTGGATTTTCATTTGTTGCCACTTCAAATCATCAAAATTAAATGAAATAAACATTTGAATGCATCAGTCTGTGTGCAATGAATAAATATAATGTACAAGTTACACCTTTTGAATGCAATTACTGAAATAAATCAAGTTTTTCAAAATATTCTAATTTACTGGCTTTTACCTGTATATATATATATATATATATATATATATATATATATATATATATATATATATATATATATATTTATATATAAAATAAATACTTGAATTTCAGTGTTCATTTATTTACACATATACACACACATAACCCTCATCTAGTCATTGTTGAGTTAAGGGTTGAATTGTCCATCCTTGTTCTATTCTGTCACTATCTGATGCATTGCTGTGTGGCACGCACAAAAGTGCTTTCATCAAATGCACTAGATGGCAGTATTGTCCTCTTTAAGAGTGTCACAACATTGCTGTTTACGGCAGACGAACTGCTTTACTGTAGACGAAAACATGACTGCTGTTGTTGTGTGTTGTTGCCGCGCTGGGAGGACGTTAATGAAACTGCCTAACAATAAACCCACATAAGAAACCAAGAACTCGCCCTCCATCATTCTACAGTTATAACGTGATTGGGCAAGCACGTTGTTTATATTGTGGGAAAGCGGACTCAGGTCCGCATGGAGCTGGAGGGGGCGTGGCCTCCAGCTCCGCCTGAATTTCGGGAGATTTTCGGGAGAAAAGTTGTTTTCGGGAGAGGCGCTGAATTTCGGGAGTCTCCCGGAAAATCCGGGAAGGTTGGCAAGTATGACCGTGGACCCCAACTTAAACAAGTTGAAAAACTTATTGGGGTGTTACCATTTAGTGGTCAATTGTACGGAATATGTACTGTATAATCTACTAATAAAAGTCTCAAAACACTGGTGAGAGTATTTGGTCAGCGCCGTTTTGTCCTACTAATTTCAGCGGCCCTTGAACTCACCTTTGTGTGGACTGTGACTCAACAGTTTGTTTGCATGTATAACATTCTCCGACGCTGCCACAGAAAGACGTGTTATATGCCACTCCTTCTTTGTCTCATTTCGTCCACCAAACTTCTTATGCTGTGTGTGAATGCACAAAGATGAGCTTTGTTGATGTTATTGACTTTTTATAGACTTCCTTTTTATTGTCACTCAAATTTGAACTTTACAGTACAGATAAGAACAACATTTTGTTGCATTAGCTCATGGTAGTGGAGGATAAAATAGCAATAAGGTGCAGATATAAATAAATAGATCACTGTACAGATAAATATATATTTCACTTTTGCATACGCATCCACGTTTACGGATGTATGTTGTATTATCTTTATATTCTGGCGAGTTAATCCGTTTTAGTTTTTTTTGGTTATGGAGTGCTAATCAGGAATATTTGGTCACTGCATGACTGCAAGCTAATCCATGCTATTTAGGCCAGCTGTATGTACATATTGCATCATTAAGCCTCATTTGTAGCTATATTTGAGATCATTTAATTTCCTTTACTTATGTCGTTGGTGTATTTAGTTTTTTTTTTTTCATGACACATTATCTGTATGTAATATTGGCTACATTTCTGATAGTTGTTTGTGCGCCATGTTGTTCCAGACCACAGCAAACATTACCCAGCTTGAAAAATTTGTATTAAATCCATTAGACGAAGACAGCCCGCCGTTTCCATTAACTTGGACACACACATCTATACCTTTGGCCATTCTAAGACAGTCATTTCCAGGAGTTATCTCACCCTCTGATTAGTTTTACTAATGTTGTAAAAATGTGTAGAATAAATATTACATTTCAACATTTCTGTCAACGAGGATTTGAATCAGCCTGCGACACATAGTCATTTTGATAGTAGGCTAATATAGCTAATTAGCCACTTACATAAAGTGTTGCCATCATTATAACACTTAAAGTCTAAGTATTTTGATTTTTTGCACCTCCAGACCGTTTACTTTTTTGTATTTGTGGTCCAATATGGCTCTTTCAACAATTTGGGTTGCCGACCCCTTTACACATTAGGGCCAATTAAATTGGCCCTAATGTGTGAATGTTGTCTCTGTATTGGCCCTGCGATGAGTGCAGCTTGGATAGGCTCCAGCACCCCCCAGAACCCCGAAAGGGACAAGCAGTAGAAAATAGATCGATGGACACCATTAGATTGAATTATTGGCTGAGATCCTTTTCCTGTCTGGTTGCTTCAAAATAAAAAGCATTGTCTTTATTTATAAACAAACCAACACACTCTTTCTTACATCCATCCATTTTTCGACCGTGGAGTAAAGGGCTTCCATGGGCTAATCAACAGAAATATATTGTCTTGACCCAAGAACTACAAAGTGAAGAGGAAGCAGGACCAGACTCTCCATCAGGGACCTCTTCTTTGAACTGTTTTACAACCTTTTCTTTGAACCGTTGTAATCAAAGGCGATGGCTGTTTACGACCTCGGTCCCTTAGAAACAGCTGTTGCCATGTAATCAGGGAAAGTCCAAATAAAAGAGGAGGCGTACAATCTTTCGCCAGTGCGTGGTGAGGCGTCTCTCCTCAATTGAGCCAAATTTAATTCTTCCATGGGCTGAAGCCCTTGCAGGGGGTGGGCGGGGCCCCTATATTTCAAAATAAAATATTTGATGTGAAGTAATTGGAGCCTTCAAAAGGTCAATAATTCATAACATTGATATTAATGAAATGTTTGCAGCAAAAACGACTGGACCAGGTTTGGGGTGTGTTAAAGCTATTTTGTTGTGCCTCCGACAGGTGATTTATTAAATAATAACTTAAAAACCATAAAGGCACAAATGAAAATGTTTACAGAACAAACGTAGCACAGCAAGTTTGGGGAGATTTGGACATGGTGGGGGTCAGGGGGGCAACTTCACACAAGTGTCCTCTTTCCACGGTGGAAGAAAAGGGCTTCAAGCAAATGATTTCCAACTTTCGTCCTCAAAACGAACTGCAATCTTGAAGCTACTTTACCAAAAGTAGTCGAAGTCGAGACGACAATGCATCGGCTGCTCACATAAATATAATCGAGAAGCACCGCACTATGGCCAGTAACAATGAGCCAAATGGAGGTTACATTAATAACATTTATTCCTTTTTTGGGGGGCATCACATTTTAAAGCATGAACTCCCAACATGCCTGTTTACAGTAGTTTGCTATGCAATTGTAAAAAACGGTACTGTACATTACCATCACACCTCTTACTGCTTCAGTCAGGGTATAAACAACTACATTCATTGAAGAAAGCACAACTAAATATATACTTCCCAAAAAACTAATTCAGTCACGTCGTAAAAAAAGAACTTCATGTATTTTCCGCAAGTTTAACTTAAACATGCTTGTCTGCTGCTTGTTAAATCCTACATTGGAATCCAATCATGGTCGCGCTCCAGTTTCGATCTGAGGTCAGTGTCAGAAGATAAAAGGCACTTGTGGCAGTACTAATGACAATTATACAAAGAATGCAAAGGTAAAAAAAATTAAATAAAAAGGAAAAAAAAAAAGTCACTCGGCCAGCAGCAAAGCTCTCAATGTGCATGTCTCTAATTAAAACTCAGAGACTACAACAGGTTCATGTCACAGAGCTGTAAAGGGACGTCAATTAAGTCTTAAACGGTGAGCAGCTGGTCTTCAGTCGGACAAATCGTCCTCCAAGCTCGGTTCTTCTTCTTCTTCCTTTCCTTGCAATGTCTGTATACGTTTCTTCAGCATGAACGGACATGTTACAGCAGCTTCCGATGCAAAATTTCCCAAATCATTAACTTACGGAAGAGGGGCATGTGCCACTGCACGGTCAAAAATAAAAAAAACCTGTTACTTTTCGTGTTTGTATAGAAATCACAGGAACAGACAAAGGCCTTTTACAATACCTGTTTGAAGGTGAGGGGTCTTCCTTTAGCGATGTATTGTGCATATTTACATGCAAACACTCCACAGTCGCTGCCATTTTTCTGCTGGGGGATTTCCTGGAAGAAAGTTATCGCAAAATATATGACTCTAAACATACCCAGTTTTGTGGTTGTTGGAATAATTGTATCTAAGTTATCACAAAACGTTGTGTTTCAATGAGTTCCCGGCGAGAGGACAAAAGCTGTCTTTGATCCTACCAAACAAAAGGCTTGTAAAACTCCACTGTGTAGGATGGGAAGCATCCATTTCTTTCACGTATTGTAATCAACAGAAAGATATTGTCTTGACCCGAAAACTACAAAGTGAAGAGGAAGCAGGACCAGACTCTCCTTCAGGGACCTCTTCTTTGAACTGTTTTATGACCTTTTCTTTGAACTGTTGTAATCAAAGGCGATGGCTGTTTACGACCCCGGTCCCTTAGAAACAGCTGTTGCAATGTAATCAGGGAAAGTCCAAATAAAAGAGGAGGCGTACAATCTTTCGCCAGTGCGTGGTGAGGCGTCTCTCCTCAATTGAGCCAAATTTAATTCTGCCTGTTAAATTCTTTGCTTCTTGTCTTGTTTAATAGAGGTCATCAGTGTTTGAACCTGACAGTTGGTTTACTCAACTACAGAGAGTACTCTGTGTCTATTAGGAAGGTGGCCTTCTTCTTCTTCTTTTTTTTTTTTTTAAAGAATGTTCCATTTAACACTTCTGTTACATAAATAAAAATATAATAAAATATACCATTGTTTCTGCAGGTATCGGCAAATGTAATTTAATGCTTTTTAATGCCATTTAATGCCCATGTCCTACTGCAGACATTTTTCTGTATAGACAAAACTCTAAGTATTTGACAATAATAATCTTGAGTAGTTGAACATTTTACATTAACTGTTACTCTCTAGTGACTCACAAGACTGTTGATTCTGACAATGTATTTTTTGTTTTTCCGTAGTGGTAGCAGCAGCTGCCAGTTGCGATGGCGACAGCACCAGTTGCTTTGTTGGTCACGCTAAAAAAGTTTGGCATCGTTAACCGCTGCCTGCCTTCAATTGCCTACTTGTGATTAGGTGTGACAGGTAATAATGGAGTTGTTACAGCTTTCCAGCTGTTCGGCTCCCGTGCAGACCGTAGTCGAGGAGCACAGGGGAGACATTCCCTCCAGGGCCGATGTTTTCGTCGGGTGTAACACCCTTACTTTACCTGGCAATGGGTCTGCTAAGCTCTGCTTTTGGGTCAGAATGATGAGGCTGCGGAATTCGTGACAATCGCCTTATTATTACCGTATTTTTCGGACTATAAGTCGCAGTTTTTTTCATAGTTTGGCCGGGCTCCAGTGCAACTTATATATGTTTTTTTCCTTCTTTATTATGCATTTTCGGCAGGTGCGACTTATACTCCGAAAAATACGGTAGTTTTGCAGTGTATGGGAGTTTAGGAATTTAAACGTTTTTAAATTAAATTTGTACATGCTTGATCAATCAAATTTTATTTGTATAGTCCTTAATCACGAATGTTTATAAACACAATATCCTATTGTAATCAAACTATACGAATAATTCAAATTTTTTAAAAACATGATAAAACACAGAAATAATACATCAAAATATATACAGTATAATTCTAGTTTCAGGGACTAAGCAACTGAACCGCTTTTTCCCGAAGGGTAAGGACCAAGGGTAGGGGGCAGGACTTTAACCTCAAGTATTTAAAAATAAATACAATTGTACATGTAACGTAAGACTTCCAAGTTTTTATCTCATCAAATCGATAATACTGTATAGTCAAAAAATTATATTTATGTTTATCAAAGATTATTTGACAGGAAGGAGCGCTCTGCTGTTTTAAAACACTAGTGTTTGTTGTTAGTTTGAAAAAAACCCAAAAGAAATATGCTCTATAGTGTTCTGCTGATTTCCAAAATTATAAAAGTATTTTTTTCTTTACGGGAAAACTCCGACCCACGGGCCACCAGTTAAATAGTTCTGGGTCAGGACGCAGCTGAAGACACTTGTGATTTGCTTTGTCTCGCCTCTGGCTTTAGCCGTGTATTTGTGCTTGTCATAGTCAACAAGCTTAATAGGCAACCCAGCTTTTTTGTGGTCCCCTTTATTTAGAAAAGTATCGAAAAGTACTGAAAAGTATCGAAATACATTTTGGTACCGGTATCGGTACCCTAGTGTTAACCCTGTAATACCATTTTTGTGTTTCTTTGAGGTTCTGATATGATATTGTTGAAAATAGATGTATAGTCCAAGTCTACTCTTAGTTCCAACAGATATATAAAAAAAAAAATATATATATATATAATAAAAAAAAAAAATATATATATACACAGGTAAAAGCCAGTAAATTAGAATATTTTGAAAAACTTGATTTATTTCAGTAATTGCATTCAAAAGGTGTAACTTGTACATTATATTTATTCATTGCACACAGACTGATGCATTCAAATGTTTATTTCATTTCATTTTGATGATTTGAAATGGCAACAAATGAAAATCCAAAATTCCGTGTGTCACAAAATTAGAATATTACTTAAGGCTAATACAAAAAAGGGATTTTTAGAAATGTTGGCCAACTGAAAAGTATGAAAATGAAAAATATGAGCATGTACAATACTCAATACTTGGTTGGAGCTCCTTTTGCCTCAATTACTGCGTTAATGCGGCGTGGCATGGAGTCGATGAGTTTCTGGCACTGCTCAGGTGTTATGAGAGCCCAGGTTGCTCTGATAGTGGCCTTCAACTCTTCTGCGTTTTTGGGTCTGGCATTCTGCATCTTCCTTTTCACAATACCCCACAGATTTTCTATGGGGCTAAGGTCAGGGGAGTTGGCGGGCCAATTTAGAACAGAAATACCATGGTCCGTAAACCAGGCACGGGTAGATTTTGCGCTGTGTGCAGGCGCCAAGTCCTGTTGGAACTTGAAATCTCCATCTCCATAGAGCAGGTCAGCAGCAGGAAGCATGAAGTGCTCTAAAACTTGCTGGTAGACGGCTGCGTTGACCCTGGATCTCAGGAAACAGAGTGGACCGACACCAGCAGATGACATGGCACCCCAAACCATCACTGGTGGTGGAAACTTTACACTAGACTTCAGGCAACGTGGATCCTGTGCCTCTCCTGTCTTCCTCCAGACTCTGGGACCTCGATTTCCAAAGGAAATGCAAAATTTGCATGGTTGGGTGATGGTTTGGGGTGCCATGTCATCTGCTGGTGTCGGTCCACTCTGTTTCCTGAGATCCAGGGTCAACGCAGCCGTCTACCAGCAAGTTTTAGAGCACTTCATGCTTCCTGCTGCTGACCTGCTCTATGGAGATGGAGATTTCAAGTTCCAACAGGACTTGGCGCCTGCACACAGCGCAAAATCTACCCGTGCCTGGTTTACGGACCATGGTATTTCTGTTCTAAATTGGCCCGCCAACTCCCCTGACCTTAGCCCCATAGAAAATCTGTGGGGTATTGTGAAAAGGAAGATGCAGAATGCCAGACCCAAAAACGCAGAAGAGTTGAAGGCCACTATCAGAGCAACCTGGGCTCTCATAACACCTGAGCAGTGCCAGAAACTCATCGACTCCATGCCACGCCGCATTAACGCAGTAATTGAGGCAAAAGGAGCTCCAACCAAGTATTGAGTATTGTACATGCTCATATTTTTCATTTTCATACTTTTCAGTTGGCCAACATTTCTAAAAATCCCTTTTTTGTATTAGCCTTAAGTAATATTCTAATTTTGTGACACACGGAATTTTGGATTTTCATTTGTTGCCACTTCAAATCATCAAAATTAAATGAAATAAACATTTGAATGCATCAGTCTGTGTGCAATGAATAAATATAATGTACAAGTTACACCTTTTGAATGCAATTACTGAAATAAATCAAGTTTTTCAAAATATTCTAATTTACTGGCTTTTACCTGTATATATATATATATATATATATATATATATATACCCACCCGTGCTTGAGAGTCAATTTCAATCACTTTTGCTACGTTGCTTATCATGGTGTGTCTGCACTTTTTTTCCTCCTTGGAGTTAAAAAATAAATAAATTAACTGTTAATTTTTACTTATATATGGGCTTTTTTTCGCCCTCAAATGCCACTTCAATTGCAAGCTCAATACAATACATTCACACGATTATTATTTTGACTATTTGATTGACAAACTTGAGTATTTAATACAAAAACTTACATTTTTGAAATGTTTGAAATAAGCCAGGATGTCAGTAGATGAGTACAAGTTACTGAAGTATAGTAAACGATGCACCCAATAATTTATTGGAGCATGGCGTCTAAAGCTCCTTTCACACTCGCCTGTAAAAGACGATGTACAGGTGTAATCTAAAGGCTTAATTGTTCCATTTTTGACAACTGTATGAAACAATTTAATGAGGAACTAGGGTATTTTTACATGATCACTTACAGAGGCTCGCATGCAACCAACAGTCCACTTTGAGATGTCGAGTTCTCTGAGTTTTTTTGCTTTGTGCTCCTCCTTGAGGTAGAGGCTGCAAAAAGAACCAGCATGTCCAGTTAAAAGCATTGCAAGGACAAAGTGGAATAAAAAAAACAATATGTAGGTAGACTCACAGTAAAAGACTGCAAATGTCGTCATGTCTTTGGCCTATTGAATCGTAGGACTTCACCGTCTTTGCTTTCAAATCTATCACCTGAGGGAGAGGGATGGAAGGCACATACATGTTGTTATATATATATATATATGCACAGCAACATGCTAAGGCCCCTTCTACACTAAGCCGGCTAAGGTTATCCAGGGTAAATCCCACCTAACCTTATCCTTGTCCACACATACACAATGGTCGGTTAAGACCCCCCCCCCCTCCGTCCGCCGGCGCAACATGACCTAGTACGCATGCGCGGACAATTCGCACGTCATAGTCACCTCCAGTGTTGCTTTGTGTGCAAGTTCTTAAATTTAACTTATCTGGACAATATCCAGTGTTGTGGTATTTCAATTAACTGGAATCCAGTGTGCTGTTAGGACCTATTGTAGTGAATCACACCTGAGCCATCATAAATTTATCAAATCTTTAATGGCATACTTGCCAACCTTGAGACCTCCGATTTCGGGAGGTGGGGGTGGGGGTGGTCGGGGTGGGACGGGGGCGTGGCTAAAAGGGGAGGAGTATATTTACAGCTAGAATTCACCAAGTCAAGTATTTCATATATATATATATAAGAAATACTTGACTTTAAGTGAATTCTAGCTATATATATATATATATATATATATATATACACCGGTACATATATTTATTTTATTATGTATGTATATATATATATATATATATATATATATATATATATATAAAATAAATACTTGAATTTCAGTGTTCATTTATTTACACATATACACACATAACACTCATCTACTCATTGGTGAGTTAAGGGTTGACTTGTCCATCCTTGTTCTATTCTCTGTCACTATTTTTCGAACCATGCTGAACACCCTCTCTGATGATGCATTGATGTGTGGCACGCACAAAATTGCTTTCATCAAATGCACTAGATGGCAGTATTGTCCTGTTTAAGAGTGTCACAACATTGCTGTTTACGGCAGACGAACTGCTTTACGGTATACAAAAAAGTGACTGCTGTTGTTGTGTGTTGTTGCCACGCTGGGAGGACGTTAATGAAACTGCCTAACAATAAACCCACATAAGAAACCAAGAACTCGCCCTCCATCATTCTATAGTTATAACGTGATTTTATATTGTGGAGGACCTGAGTCCGCCTGAATTTCGGGAGAAAATTTGTCCCGGGAGGTTTTTGGGAGAGGCGCTGAATTTCGGGAGTCTCCCGGAAAATCCGGGAGGGTTGGCAAGTATGTTTAATGGACACGTGAAAGTAAACAATGTGATAAAGAACATTTTACATCAATCAAACTAGGGATCTAGATATCTGGTCACTCCTCACTCTTTTGCCTTCACCTTCATTGTCCATTTTTTTTTGGTGACTTTATATACCCGTTGAGGCCGCGACATACATGGCAGACAATAACTGATACAGTCTGCTTTGCCAGTCCAAAAGCATTTGCTGTGTTCCGTAGTCTTCCCTCGACGGCCAGGTAATACAAAGCACACGCTACCTTTTTAAAAAATTTTTTATCACATCCACGGGAGCCCGCATTCTCGTCGGCTCTCCTTCGACAAATGGACAAAGTTTTTCGGTAAGTGGAATCACAGCTGACCTGGACATCTGAAAGTTATCTTGCCGTCTGAGAAGTGTAGTATCCCAAATAGCTGCAATCGCTTTCTCTTAAGGTATTTATGTGTGATTTCCACAAGCGTCTGTACAGACGGAAGGAGAAACAAGGGCATGTCTGGATGACTCGCCTCCATATTTCCAGTGGTTAGCTCCAAGTTACGAAACCGCTTTATTATGAAGCTGGCTGTGGCGCCTTCTTTCTGACGTCACTTCCTTTGTGGGGCGCGGTCTTTTATGGCGTAACTTCCTCTCCGAACTCAGTTTGTAAACAATCAATGAGTCCATACAAAGCTAAGAGCTGGAGATTCAAGAAATAGACGGCGCACTTACCCGTGTAAAAAATTGTCCAAGGAGGGGGACCTTAAACGATGATATAGTGTGGCCAAAACGGGGCTTAGGCTAAAAAATGATTCGTTTAAGGGGTTATCCGGCTTATATACAGTATTTCTGAGTGTTAGACAGGCCTTCTCTCTTCCTGTTTTTAAATCACTCTTAAAAACATACTTTTATTCCATGGCTTTTAACACTGAGTGATCTCCATCCTGCTATGGCGTCCCACAATGCACCTGCTGTGAACCTGTTTTTTATGTTTTATTTTATTTTTCTATCGTGCTCTGTTTGTGTTGTGCTTGCTCGTTTCCCTTGTGTTATCTTTTAACCTGCCCATTGTACAGCACTTTGGCTACCCCTGTGATACATTTTAAATGTGCTTTATAAATAAAGTTGATTTGATTTGATTTGATTAGTGTAGACATAGTCTTAGGCCTTAGATAGCCTAGGGTTCTGTTCAAGTGTTCTGACTCACCGCTAGAGCCCAGTGGACGCCTAGATGCAGAGGGACTAGAACCAAGTCGTACAGAAAGAGGTCGACGGCTTTCGTCCAGCGCTTCACGGCGGCGTGCCCCCCGGGTTGGCCCGCTACTCCTCCGCCTCGGAGCTTGGGGTAGAAGAAGGTGCTGAACGAGTACACTCTCGCTCCCGTGTCGGAACACTGCTCCATGACCAGGGACAGGTAGAAGTTGATCACCTGCACATTGGAAACATAAGTGTAAGGTTTAGAGAATATTAGCTATCTCTGTAAGAATAACACAGTGGTACATCAACTTACGAGTATTTGAGATACAAGCGGCTTCTCTGCATTTTTTTATGCCTAAAATTGCGAGCATAGTTTGAGTTACAAGCCTCTCCATCCCTAGATGGCGTAGGATATGCGCTGTGATTGCTATCATTAGCTCATAGCTAGAGATCTACCATTGGAAACCAAACCTTTAGCAGCGGTAGAGCTTCCACATCCTCCATGCTGAGGTTTGCTCCTCCACCCACGCCTGATGTGCATGCCTGAAGCACGTTTGTTGCAGTATGAAGTAGAGGTGAGAATCTTTGGGCAAAAGTTCACGACGGTCCTGACTCTCTTGCCACTGTTTACTAGTGTTTTCCCAATGCCAATATTTTGGTACCGGTACCAAAATTATTTAGATACTTTTCTGTACTTTTTCTAAATAACGGGGACCGCAAAAAATTGCATTATTGGCTTTATTTTAACAAAAAATCTTAGGGCACATTAAACATATGTTTCTTATTGCAAGTTTGTCCTTAAATAAAATAGTGAACATACAAGACAACTTGTCTTTTAATAGTAAGTAAACAAACAAAGACTCCTAATTTAGTCTGCTGACATATGCAGTAACATATTATTTCATTTTCCATTCTATTATTTTGCCAAAATTATTAAGGACAAGTGGTAGAAAATGAATTATTAATCTACTTGTTCCTTTACTGTTAATATCTGCTTACCGGTACTTTCTCTTTTAACATGTTCTATCTACACTTGTTAAAATGTAATAATCATTTATTTTTCTGTTGTTTGGATGTTTTGGATGATACCACAAATTTGGGTATCAATCCGATACCAAGTAGTTACAGGATCATATTCAAAGTCCTCATGTGTCCAGGGACATATTTCCTGAGTTTATAAACATAATATTTGGTGGGTAGAGCAACCGTGCCAGAAACCTGAGGGTTGCAGGTTCGCTCCCCGCCTCTTACCATCCAAAAAAAAAAATCGCTGCCGTTGTGTCCTTGGGCGGGACACTTCACCCTTTGCCCCCGGTGCCACTCACACCGGTGAATTGAATGATGAATGATAGGTGGTGGTCGGAGGGGCCGTTGGAGCAAATTGCAGCCAAGCTTCCGTCAGTCTACCCCAGGGCAGCTGTGGCTATGAAAGTAGCTTACCACCACCAGGTGTGAATGATTGATGGGTTCTACATGTAAAGCGACTTTGGGTACTTAGAAAAGCGCTATATAAATCCCAGTTATTATTAATATAAATTAAAAAAAAACGAAAGAAAATGTGATGCCAAAAAATATTGACGTAATCATAGTAGTATCGACTAGATACGCTCCTGTACTTGGCATCATTACTGTCAGAAAAATTGTATGTAAATTATCAAAAAAACTTTCCGTTCTGAGTTCCCAATGAACAGACAAGAGGCTGTCTTTGTTGCACCAAGCAAAGGCTTGGAAAATTCCATTGTGTACGATGGGAGGAGACAGGAAGGGGTTATCTATTGTCATCGAAGACCTGCTCGAGCTGAATCCATGACTAGCCCAAGCCCGAGGCATCTTTTTCTCTTGTTTTCAATGTGACCAAAATCAAGAGCTGTTTACATACATTCCTTTGGAAGCAGATGATGTTGTGTAAACAGGGAGCGCCCAAATAAAGGAGGAGACGTAAACCTTTTTCCGTCAGAGCGTGGTGGAAGACTGTACAGAGAGTACAGTCGCCGCGTTTCTCCTCAATATTGAGTCCAAATTTAATTCTGTCTCTGTTTGATTCTTTGCTTCTTGTCTTGTTTAATAGATGGCATCAGTGTTTGAACCTGACAATTACAGTGGCTGTCAGGTGGAGATCCACCAATGGCGTTTGTTTACATTTTGACGCCAGTGAGCTGCGGTGTGTAGTGAAGCATGTTTAGCTATTCCTCGTCCTGCAGCGATGATACTTTTTGTCGCCATGGAGGCGAGGATTAGTGATTTATAAGTAGCTTAAACACTGCAGACTGAGGCTGGGCTTTAGCCGCTAGCTAGCTAGCTATGTCTTAAAGCACCTCTTCCTGAGGGCGTTTCAGTGTTATAACTTCACCTTTATCGTTACTTTAAGCCAAAATGCATCCGTTCTCCCTTTTCTGTCTACACACTGTCTGCTTTTAAGTACTCCGTGATTGTGCGCTGCCGAACATGCTCGTCTGCTCGTAAACCAGCAATGACATGACATGACAACGGGGTCGGGGAGATGGCGGACCGGTACTTTTCAGAGGCGATATAGTACCGAATAAGATTCATTAGTATCGCGGTACTATACTAATACCAGTATACCATACAACCCTAGTCTGCACCAACATTTTACCCTCTCTTCGTGCTCACTTAGCTTCTATAGGCAGAGCTCCGTGTATTCAGATTCAAAAAGATAAGGTTGCGAATCCTCATTTGTCCAAAAATAATTGTCTTCGTCGTCTATTACGAAGTCTATCATGATTAAAAACACACACGTTTGTTGACGGCGGTAGGAACACGTTTGGTGACGGAAGTAGGAAGTACGTTGCTTTGAGCAATAAAAGCCATGTGCCAAGGAAAGAAGTTCCGGTAATGCTTGAAATGACCAACATTGCTTGAATTCTGACACGGGACTTCTTCCCGGAATTGAAAACCAGTGGTGGTCAACCAAGCTAAGATGGCTGTTGTACAGCAAAGCAGCGCGCAAACTATCAGAGTAAAAAAGAGGCTTAAATCTTTCTGCAGAAAGCAGATACGAGTAAAAAATCGAACTATGCAATGGAATAGATCCCTATACTTGATCAAAAAACGATTTGTCGAGTGATATCAAGGATTATACGTTGGTCGCTTTCCCACACATGTCGAAAATCTAAACCAGGGGTGTCAAACGTACGGCCCGAGGGCCCGATCAGGCCCGCGAACAGGTTAGGGCTATATAAATAAACATTGATTGATTGATTCATTTTATCCGGCCCGCGGGATGAGTTTGCTAAGTATAAAAAATTAACATGAAATTATTGAATGAAAGAAACAGTTGTTCTAAATGTGTCCACTGGATGTCGCAATAGCAATTATTTGTATCTTTGTACAAAATAAATCACATGATGTTAGTACATCAGTCGAGGAAAATTATCAAACTACATAAATAACATACAGTAATTTGATTTTGATATAATTTTTTTATCTTGATAAGATTGCAAATTAACACCAATGAGTTGACTGATGAACATTAACACATTATTTATTTAGAAAATATAAATAACAACAAATAAAGTATGTATACTATTAACCGCAATATGTAAGTGTAAAAAAAACCCCAAAACATTATGATTTATACAATTTCAGAATGTGCTTGTTCTTTTTTTATACAAAGAAAACAATCTGAAGTTGTCTTCTGGTACCCCAGCACCTCCAAAACCCTCAAATCCAGACTCCAAACCTCCCAGAACAAGCTAGTCAGGTTACTTCTACACCTCCACCCCAGATCACACCTCACTCCTACCCACTTCTCCAAAGTGGGCTGGCTCAGGGTGGAGGACAGAGTAAAACAACTTGCACTGAGCCTAGTCTATAAAATCCGCTACACCTCCCTGATACCGAAGTACATGTCAAACTACTACCTTAACGTAAATGACCGCCATAACCACAACACCAGGGGGAGCTCCACTAACCACGTCAAACCCAGATTCCGATCTAACAAAGGTCTTAACTCATTCTCCTTCTATGCCATATCCATATGGAATGCACTCCCAACAGGTGTAAAAGAAAGTGCATCTCTACCCTCCTTCAAAATCGCACTAAAAGAACACCTCCAGTCAACTACAACCCTAGACTAACACCTTCCCCCCACCACATCCCACCTCCCTGGATTGTAATTAATCAAATGTAAATAATCAAATGTATATACTTGTTCTTATGCTTTCTGAGCTCACTATATTCACTGCTCGCTGTACATATCCTACCAAGTCAGACCTACACTGTTTCAATGTCCATTTCTCTGATGATATAATTGTTAATGACTGAAGTGCTGATATCAACCAAACCTAACCTCCGCCCCAACCCCCTCCACCACCCACCTCCCGGATTGTAAATAATGTAAATAATTCAATGTATATACTCTGATGATTAACTTGTGTGATGACTGTATTATGCTGATAGTATATATTTGTACCATGAATTGATTAACGTGGACCCCGACTTAAACAAGTTGAAAAATTTATTCGGGTGTTACCATTTAGTGGTCAATTGCACGAAATATGTACTGTACTGTGCAATCTACGAATAAAAGTCTCAATCAAACAAGCAATCTTTATTTTTAAGTTATCGTGCCGTGATTTTACCAGTCCGGCCCACTTGGGAGTAGATTTTTCTCCATGTGGCCCCCCATCTAAAATGAGTTTGACACCCCTGCTGTAACATAAAAGAATTTGAAAATAAATTAAGCATTGTGAATACTTTCCAAATGTACTGTTTGAGTGTTTTGAGTTACGACTTTGGTTGAGGTAAGTTGAGGTACCACTCTGCTTGAATTACACAGTAAACTTGAATTTTGCACAGAAAACAATAAAAACAGTGAAATACCTCGTCATTGAGCCAGCCGCCCTCCTGAAGAGTCGCCAAGTCTCTCTGCGTGATGCGCAGCTTGAAAGCAGCACTTAAAACCAAATTGGGGTCATTCTGTGCCAGAGCAGCGCTTACTTCTGTCGCCATCTCCTGCACATAGCATACAGCATTAATGGCATCCTTCCTGCCAGTAAACCCCATTCACACTTTGTGCGACTTGGCCTTGCCTGAGTAAGTCGGGGTATGTCCTCAGCAGTGTGTCTTGCATGCAACGCGTGCGGTGCGGGCAGGCTGACGGTAGGCGGCACTCGATCGACGAGGTTGAGGCGAGTGGCTACTTCTGTGGAAAGGTCCAACTCAGGTACTGTTTTCTGCACGTCACAGGAGAACCGGTGAAACACTTCCAACCGTGATAATGAGCCCTGACTTACGCTCCACTAAAACGTGACTGCGACACTTCAATCAAAAGTTGCCTATATGCCAACAAATTAGAGATGCGCGGTTTGCGGACACAACCGCGGATAAACCGCGGGTCGGGCGGGTAAAAATAGATTTTAAATAGATGCGGGCGGATGGCGGTTGAACCAATTCGGAAATATATATACATAGTTAAATGTTGTTACCCATATACGAAAAACGAGCAGCACTCTTTGAAACAGTCAATTATTCATCAGGCACTGCAGCACAACACAACACAACAGACGAAGAAGAAAAAAAGAAAAAGATGGCACCGCGTCCCAGCAACAAGTGGCGCAAGTGAGCGCTCCTTCAGCGCAGCAGGGCGCATTTTAGAGGCCAGGCACTCTCGCCTGAATCCTGGCACTGTAGATGCCCTTTTATTCCTGCATAGTGCTAAAAAAAAAGAAGTAAGTAGACATACGGTTGGATATGTTAAACGAATTAGTCTACGTTACCTAGGCTATACCAAATAAGCCCATGTCTAACCTATATTGAGTTCGGTCAGCTGAATAATTTTCATGGTTACGTGTTGTTTGGGCGCACTACAATGCAAAGGAATTAAGGCAATTGCATTGTTTATTGTGGTTTTTTTCTACTCGAGATATACTACTGTGTGTTAATTATTTGGCCTCGCTTTCAAGTGAAGCGCATCTCCGATTGGCGACAATGTAAGGCTATTTAGCCTGCTTTGTTTGTCGCGACCGTCTATTTTCATTATAATTCAAGTTTGATGATAAAGTGCAGTCTGATGGGTTTGATTTCCCCCCTTCAGCTATTTGCCTTGGCCAATAAGTTGCAGGTAATTTATTATTATTATTTATTTTTGTTTAAATAGGGATGACATACATGTTATTTTATAATTTAAGTTTGTGCGCGTGATTGACAGCCTAAGGCTTATGAGGCACATTTTTAAAAATTTTTTTTTTATTTCAACTTAAAAACGTATGAGCTTATGCCTACAACATAGACTATGTGTTTATCTTTATTTTCCTGCCTGTCGTTGACAATGGAGATTGTCTGATATTTTGTCATGGCGGGCAGGTGTGGTTTTGATAAAATGTTGGTTCGGGTGGATGGCGGGTGGATGACGACTTTTGTGATGCGGTTGCGGATGAAATAATTGCTTATCCGCGCATCTCTACAACAAATACAAAATGGGGGGGGGGGAAATACCTTTGCACCTCGCCCACGCTGGCTGTCTTCTGGTGCTGCTGTGTAAGATTTACTGAGAGGCAGCCCCGTCCATCTGTTAGAAAATAAATCACAGATGCTTAATCCAGAAATATCTTTTACTCCGTATAAGAAATAGCTAATAGACCAACCTGCCCTTGTTTGCAGATGCATTTCTCCAAGCCAGCATAGTGGGGGCAGCTGCGCAGCACACAGAAACGTCACATTAAAACATTCATACAGTAGTTATCTTTACTAGCCTCATCCTTGCATGAGGGATGTGGAGGTTCTTACTGGAATATCCCATCTTTTTGGGTGTCTTCTCAAAAGGTTTTCTTGAAGCCGTCACCGTGTGTTGACCTTGTGATACAGACACACTGCAAAACATTGAAAGATAAGGTCGTAAAGTGTGTTATGGATATACAAAATAAACAACTATTCATATGAAGCATTTACTGGAAGCAATGGTCAATACTGAGATTGCACAGACGTCTTTCATGCACAGGTGTCTATCTATCTAGATAGGTGTCTACCTATCTTGCTGATTGTATTGTACCATATGTCCTGGCAAGACATCTGCGTTCGAAGAACTCCAGGTTATTAGTGATTCCAAAAAAAGTCTGCGGGCTATAGAGCGTTTTTTTATTCAAACAAACATTTTACAAAGTGATCGCTGCAGACACAAGCATAGCCCGATTGTATTCCACAAGATGATGAAAGTTACATTTTTTTAAGAGAAACTTCCTTCGACGCACCTTTGTTTTTCCCACCGACTTTATTACCTTTATGAACCAATTATTTTGGGACTTTATGAAAGCTATTTCTTATCTCTCTATTTGAACGATTGGAACACTCAAGAACAGAACAACAATACGGCCTTTTCTGCTCAAACTCTACACTCACTTGTTTTACTTTATTGTATTACGCACCCATTTTATTTCTTCAAAAATTTTGTGGAATTGGCTTGTATACCGATATGCGCTATAGTCCGGAAATTACGGTATTTCAATATCTGTTTGACTTATTATTTCAAAGCTAATTGTACACTGTAAACATGACAATACAATTTACAGTAAAAAACTGCCAGCTCAGTCAGTCGCCAGAATTTTACCTTGAAAAAACGGTTGTACCGTTTCTCCATTTTGCAGTAAATGCTGTAAAAAAACCACAAAGTTTTACGGCAAAAATCTGGCGACTGAGCTGCTAGTTTTTGATCACAAAATCTATTGACTTTTTTTCCCACTGTGTACGCAAAAAAAAAATATATATATATATATATATATATATATAATCAAATGCGTAGGCAAGTGTGTAATAATATGAGGCAAATCCTTATACATTTAAATTAATATATTATGAACTGTAAGAAACTGCCTTGTGAGGGCAGTCACAACTGCGATGTGGCCCTCAATAAAAACAAATCTGACACCACTGCAGAGATGTATTCGTAATCGGATTTCCCTTCATTTCTGTCATCTTCCTGATGTTTTGACAAAAATTACATTTGTTTTATCATATTTAAAGCCTGAAATAAGTATACTTAGTTACTTCTACCCGGTATTTAACAAGCAAGCTTTTTCTTGAGTGGAAATGATACACAGGCACGATTGTATAAAAATATATTTTTTAGCTTTTATGTACATTTGAAAGAAAACTTGAAGTAAAAAAATGAATGCTTGACTGTATATCCATCCATTTTTTACCGCTTGTCCCTATATTGTATAATTAATTACATGGCAGCGGTTTGCATTTTATAAATCATAAAATATTTTGAAACAAAAAGCTAAGACGCTTTATGTTTTGCGTTTTATACCTTTCCAGTATCGACTTAGATTTTGGAGTATTGATACATCCCTATAAGAGAGCAGCACAATTTTCTTGTATAAGCCTACTTACGGTTGTGGTTTTGTTTGGTTGAAAGGTAGCGGTTGGCTCTTGCTGTACTTCTCTGTGACCATCTCCAGTAGGCGTCTGTAGTGTTCCTTGTCATTCTGCTTTATGGCCTGCAGGTTAAAACACACGAGCTACTTGTCAACCCTAACCCCGGATTTTCACTAGATGCAGAACGGCTGCCGAGCGAAACTGCCACGGAACAGCACCGGCATCCACAGTCCGGCAATCCACACCACCGTTCTGATGTGGGGCGGAGTAGCGCGGACTTTTACGCATAACCATTCCCCTGTTTTCCCGGTCCCCGTATCAGCTGGTATGTTACAAAGGCCCCCATATCCCCATATAGCTGCCTGGGATATCATTATATGTTATTCTTTAATTTTAGACCTACGGAATCAGCATGTCCACATCTATTTGTGTCAACAAGGTAAAATTACGTCTGAAAACCTTTGACAAGTTGACTTCATGTTGGTCCCCACTAGGGTTGTTAACGATAAACCGATGTGACCGGATATCCGGTTTGAGAAGTGGCCGATTCGGCTTCGCCGGTAAAAGCCCCCTCAATCAATAAGGTTCAGTTGTGAATCTTAAAGTTAATCGAGTGTTATCGCGCCAAAGCTGAAATCAGTTGATGGTTTTTTACTTTAAAACAACACGAGCCAAGGTTGTCTGTGAAAAGAGTCACATGCTTTCTATGTAACTTACATAACTGGAGAAGAGAATAGACGTAAATACATGGTCCGGGTGTCGTGTGACACTAGCAATCAATTGACAGTTTATCTTTAAGTGAGAGTCACGGCTGCCCGACAAATAATTTCCCACAAGATACCCAAGGTCAGCAACTGTCAATATTGTAACATCCCAAGGAATTTCGGCTGAGACAGATTTCCAGCTTGTCCGCTGCCGTGCGGGTCCGCATTCAGTAGAAATCTGGGGTTTGTGCCATTTTAACAAAACCATTATTTATTTATTTTTTATACTTAAATCCAACAATATCACAGCTTACCTCTTCCACAGTGAGGCTGGACTTGTAGCAGCGGGTGTGTCCAAAGCCATTGCAAGTTTGGTCAGAGTTGGGCATTCCCATGCTAACAGTAGGCCGTGAAGGCAGCAGCTGCAAGGGGCCTCTCCTCTCTTTGTCAAGGAGCCCAGAAGAGGTCCCACTGTGAAAACCGAAAATACTGTCATTAATGAGGGTATTCGTTCAAAAGGATTTATCCTGCTCATTTCAGGGGCTTTTAAAAATGATGTTCCATTTAATTTTTTATTAATTTCATTCATAAAAAATCAAACAAAGGAATAAAATAAAAATCAACATAACATTGAAGTAAACATATCAATCAATCAATCAATCAATCAATCAATGTTTATTTATATAGCCCTAAATCACAAGTGTCTCAAAGGGCTGCACAAGCCACAACGACATCCTCGGTACAGAGCCCACATAAGGGCAATGAAAAACTCACTCCAGTGTTACGTCGATGTGAATGACTATGAGAAACCTTGGAGAGGACCGCATATGTGGGTAACCCCCCCCCCCCTAGGGAGACCGAATGCAATGGATGTCGAGTGGGTCTAACATAATATTGTGAGAGTACAGTCCATAGTGGATCCAGCATAACAGTAAGAGTCGAATGAAAAGGAGCAGAAATAACTTAAAAACGTGTAATATCTGCTCCCTATTTTCACAAATACAATTGAATTTCAATGTTGGCGACTACAAAGCCATATTTTCATTTTACAACAGTTGAACCAAAAATGAAGAAATAATTATTCTCAGTTGTATCTTTAAGATCATTATGTTGATCAAGTGTAGAGTCCCAGACCACAACGTCAACCACATAAACTAGGACGCCTTCCATTCCCTCTAAGACATGCTCCATGGCTCTATGAAAGACCTCTGGTGCAGAGCAGATTCCAAAAGGCATCCTCAAAAAGCAGTAACGGCCAAATGGAGTATTAAATGTGCAGTATTTCGTGCTTTCTTCATGTAGTTTAATTTGCCAAAATCCTTGAGATGCATCCAGTTTACTGAAGAATCTTGCAGCTGCCATTTCACTTATAATTTCCTCTTTAGTAGGACTATGGTAATGCTCTCTTTTTATGTTGGCATTTAAGTCTTTAGAATCCATGCAGACACGAAGATCACCACTCTGCCTTTTGGCGATCAGCATTGAGTCTGTTTTAGACGGCTTTAAAGGCTACAAGGGTGACACCCATTAGCCGCGTCTTCTAGAAATGCGCGGATAGGCAATTATTTCATCCGCAACCGCATCACAAAAGTCGTCATCCATCCGCCATTCACCCGAACCAACATTTTATAAAAACCACACCCGCCCGCACCCGCCCGTTGTTATATATCTAATATAGACGATGCAAGGCATTAGTGAGGTTATAAAGCTTTTGCCTGTTAAAGAAAGGAGACTGATCCAATGCAGCAGAGACATTCAATGTGTGCCACGCATCTCTTGGCCACGCATTCGTGGCTAAGAGATATTAATGCGTGATAATATTATTTATCATTATTATAATATTATTGTCATTTCCATTAAGAAAGTGTTGACTATTGTTGCCAATGCCCTCAGATCAGGAGTGCGTTCCTCACACTTTGTGCGCGCAGTTGCAGCAAGCCGAACGAGGCTTTTAAGAAGTTAAAAAAAATGTTTTAGAAAAACTAGGCCTATATTTTCGTTAGGTAAAAAAAAATTCTGAATTTATTTCAATGAATATTAACTTGTTAACGTTATAATGCTCAAATAGGGACGAGTGAAACAGTGAACAATTTTGCGACAAAGATGAACCTTTATTGATTGATCTGCCGCCATGACAAAATATCAGACAATCTCCATTGTCAACGACAGGCAGGAAAATAAAGATAAACACATAGCCTATGTTGTAGGCATAGGCATAGGCTCATACGTTTTTAAGTTGAAATAAAAAAATAAATAAAAAATGTGCCTCATAAGCCTTAGGCTGTCAATCACGTGCACAAACTTAAATTATACAATAACATATATGTATGTCATCCCTATTTAAACAAAAATAAATTAAATAAATAATAATAATAAATGACCTGCAACTTATTGGCCAAGGCAAATAGCTGAAGGGGGGAAATCAAACCCATCAGATTGCACTTTATCATCAAACTTGAATTATAATGGAAATAGACGGTCGCAACAAACAAAGCAGGCTAAATAGCCTTACATTGTCGCCAATCGGATATGCGCTTCACTTGAAAGCGAGGCCAAATAATTATTCACACATAGTAGTATATCTCGAATAGAAAAAAACCACAATACACAATGCAATTGCCTTAATTCCTTTGCATTGTAGTGCGCCCAAACAACACGTAACCATCAAAATTATTTAGCTGATCGAACTCAATATAGGTTAGACATGGGCTTATTTGGTATAGCCTATAGGTAACGTAGACTAATTCGTTTAACATATCCAACCGTATGTCTACTTACTTTTTTTTTGTTAGCACTATGCAGGAATAAAATGGCATCTACAGTGCCAGGATTCATGCGAGAGCGCCTGGCCTCTAAAATGCGCCCTGCTGCGCTGAAGGAGCGCTCACTTTCGCCACTTGTTGCTGGGACGCGGTGCCTGATGAAAAATTGACTGTTTCAAAGAGTACTGCTCGTTTTTCGTATGTGGGTAACAACATTTAACTATGTATATATATTTCCGAATTGGTTCAACCGCAACCCGCCCGCATCTATTTAAAATCTATTTTTACCCGCCCGACCCGCGGACTCCGCGGTTGTGTCCGCAAACCGCGCATCTCTAGCGTCTTCCAAGCGTTTATCATCTTTAAAATCCTAACAAAAGATGTATGTTCTTGTCTCTCAAAATGACTGTGAATGATCTGCAAAATTCCAAAAAAAAGTGCAGTTCCCCTTTAAAGAAGTCAACTATGTGTGCAGTGCAAGGTGAAATGCAGTTAAGTAATCTTCTTGTAAAGACTACACAGATCCATCACTGTGTTTCTATTCATTACAAACACACTCATCTGGAAATATGGCATGTGCAAATGATATATCATATCAAATATGTCATATAAATCAATACAATCAATTAGCATGTTCTGTGGGTGTGCATTTTGTAACAATAGGAATTATTATTTGGGTTTATGTTTACCATGAATTGATTTGCGTGGACTCCGACTTAAACAAGGTGAAAAACTTATTGGGGTGTTACCATTTAGTGGTCAATTGTACGGAATACGTACTGTACTGTGCAATCTACTAATAAAAGTTTCAATCAATCAATCAATGTTGCACACAGACGTATTTGAGTGACAGACCGGAAGACATATTGAGTGTTGGGCTACCGATGTATGTGTGTGTGTCTGTGATTCTGTACATTAGTGTGGAAATCATAGGGCCCTACTTTGCCTCACAATGTGCACGCGTATGATGAATCACACACTCCTGATTTAGTAGCACAAATAAAAAAAACATGACCTAACCAACGCACGTCAGGTCAACCAGGCCAGATTTTTTTCACAAACTGTTTCATCCCAAGCGTGGATGTTATTATTATTTTGAAAAATACCCTTTTGGAGCAGAAGAGGTTTTCAAATATCAAACCGCTTGCCTGAATTTCCTCATTAAAGGAGGTGAGGAGCTCTGAAAATGATTCTGCACAGATCTCTCAAGCCCTGGTTTATCTGTGGACGATGGAGGGGAAAAACAAGGATTAGGATGAACATCAATAGAATATTAGGCATAAAGAGGCAGCTATTTTATTTGAGTATTAACAGTACAGTAACAGGTGCCTTTACAAACCCATTCTCCACTCAATGCTTGTCAGCCACGGGGTGTGCAGCTCATCGATTCCCAGTGTAACAGACTGGATCAAAAGAGAAATACCAAATTCATCTTCATAGTCAAATCATGGTAGGTTAGCTGAATTGCAAAAGCGATAATCACGTCGCTGTCCAGGCTTAGTACAACATGGCAACAATGATAATGTGAGAATTAGGCCTGGGCAATATATAGATTTTATAAATAAATGCAAGTTTTTTGTTGCAGCCAATTTAGAAAAAATATATATCCATCCAACCATTTTCTACCGCTTGTCCCGTTTAGGGCCGCGGGGGGTCATGAAAATAAAGAAAATTAATTAAATGAGAAGGTGTGTCCAAACTATTGGCCTGCACTCTATATATATATATATATATATATTTAATGTTTATTGGTATGTTTATTGATCTATTGGAGTTGATTTGAATGCAATGCTACATATTTGTTTACAGAAGTATTTCATTCAAACAGAAGTATTTCCTCCCAAAGGAAGCTCTTAATTTAGTTATTTGAAAATGATTGCATAAAAAGTACACTTTACATCTAGTCAAAAAAAAAAACATAATTCAAATTAGGATTTTGTTAAGAGTAAGATTAAATATATATATATATATATATATATATATATATATATATATATTTTTTTTTTTATAAATATTTTTATTAAATTTGACAGGTATTACAATATACAATAGAACAGTAGTCACATTTTCCCCTTTTTTTCCCACCCACTTCCAAGAACAGCAACCCAACACATACCCCATACACCAGTGGTTCTCAAATGGGGGTACGCGTACCCCTGGGGGTACTTGAAGGCAGAGGTGTGGACTCGAGTCACATGACTTGGACTCGAGTCAGACTCGAGTCATGAATTTGATGACTTTAGACTCGACTTGACAAAATGTAAAAAGACTTGCAACTCGACTTAGACTTTAACATCAATGACTTGTGACTTCACTTGGACTTGAGCCTTTTGAATTGACATGACTTGACATGACTTGCTACTTTCCCCAAAACCCAAAGATGAAAAAGTTATTCGGGAGCACTCCGTATTTTTCATTGTGTACTTGTCCATCAGCGTTGCGTGTGTCAGCTGGTGTGCTGTCAGTACAACAGCCAATCAAATTAGATCTACTTTGTTTTCATCACACAGCATTCATCCAATCAAATTGCAGGACAACCAACGAAGAAGACATGTCCAAACCACACGCCAGTGAACAAAAAATGATACCTAAAATAATTTTGTTTGGGTATAAAAATTACGAGGTGGTCAACACAAAACGGTTTGCAGTATGCAACACATGCGGTTCGAAAATGACTGATGGAGAGGCAACAACTTCCAACTTCGTCTGGCATTTGAAGTTGCACAAAGAACGGTAAGTTTTGAATGTAAGATAACGTTTATTGGCTAAGTAACGTGACTTTTATTTGCTGTGTAGTTAAATCAGTGAGGCTGTAAACTCACTGCTAACGTTATAACGTTATTGCAAACACGGGAATCTGTTGCAGTTCACTACCTTATTCATACTTTTTGTTCAGTGATTTTTTTTAAGCAGGGTTACGTTAGTCAATATATCACACGTAACGTTAGACGGCGGTCAGCAGCACCGCGTATTTTAGCCACCTAAAAAAAGACAAAAATAGTCAAATAAAGGTCAGTTAAAATGTATACTATATTATGAATATGTGTACCGTTTTAGCTAGCCGCGGCCCGGTACTGGTCCGTGGATCGATTGGTATCGGGCCGCACAAGAAATAAAAAAAAATTTTTCCTCTTTTTTTAATTAAATCAACATAAAAAACACAATATACACTTACAAGTAGTGCACCAACCCAAAACAACTCTCTCTCCCCTTTTGTTCTGGGCATTGAACATGAAGACTCTTCCTTCACTGTTCCGAGTGGCCATGAGAGTCTTGGCAGTGCCTGCCTCCAGTGCTCCAGTGGAGCGAGTTTTCAGCCATGGTGGCATCATACTACGCCCCCATCGTGCACAAATGACTGACAGACTCTTGGCTAATTTGGTCTTTTGCAAATGCAATGCAGCATAGGGCCCTGACATATAAAAAGTACAACTTTTTTGTTATGTTCACGTATATGTCATGTTTTTTCAATGTTAACACTTTTGTACAAATAAGTACATTTGCACTTTATTTTTCAATGTGTTTGTTCTGTAAAGGAATGAGTTAATGTTTAAAATGACTGGTTAATAGTGCTATTATAAAGTGCAATGTCAGCACAATTTTCTTTCCTGCAATTTAAAATGCACTTGTTTTAATAAATAAATACAGCGTTTGAAAAGCATACACAATCTGTGTTAATATATTAGTCTGTGGTTAAAAGGACTTGAAAGGACTCGAAACTCAAAATGCAGGACTTAGGACTTGACTTGAGACTTTCCAGTCTTGACTTTGGACTTGACTCGGGGCTTGCCTGTCTTGACTCGGGACTTGACTCGGACTTGAGGGCAAAGACTTGAGACTTACTTGTGACTTGCAAAACAATGACTTGGTCCCACCTCTGCTTGAAGGTATGCCAAGGGGTACGTGAGATTTTTTTTTAAATATTCTAAAAATAGCAACAATTCAAAAATCCTTTATAAATATATTTATTGAATAAATACTTCAACAAAATATGAATGTAAGTTCATAAACTGAACATCAAATCAAGTAAGCTATTCCATTCATTACAATGCAACAATGCAATATTCAGTGTTGACAGCTAGATTTTTTGTGGACATGTTCCATAAATATTGATATTAAAGATTTATTTTTTTGTGAAGAAAGGTTTAGAATTAAGTTCATGAATCCAGATGGATCTCTATTACAATCCTCAAAAAGGGCACTTTAAGTTGATGATTACTTCTATGTGTAGAAATCTTTATTTATAATTGAATCACTTGTTTATTTTTCAACAAGTTTTTAGTTATTTTTATATCTTTTTTTCCAAATAGTTCAAGAAAGACCATGACAAATTAGCAATATTTTGCACTGTTATACAATTTAATCAATCAGAAACTGATGACATAGTGCTGTATTTTACTTCTTTATCTCTTTTTTTCAACCAAAAATGCTTTGCTCTGATTAGGGGGTACTTGAATTAAAAAAATGTTCACAGGGGGTACATCACTGAAAAAAGGTTGAGAACCACTGCCATACACACATAACCCCCCCTTCCCCCCCCCCCCAGGTCCTACATACAGTAAGTTAAAGGTACAGTCACAAATGGAAAATAATTAGTACATCACTTTCTTCTCAACATAGGCAGATAGTAAATATACACCCAGAATACATTTAAATAAAAAACAAAAAAACAAAAAGGAAGCTGGTTTATGAAAAGTGAATTTTTCATGTGTCCTGTAGCGTCTTTAATTTAGCTATGTAGTCAACCACACAGCCCCAAACAGAATAAAACTTCCCAGGTGCCCCCTTAAGATTTAACTTTATTTTCTCCAAATCTAAAGCCATAAGGAGGCTTTGGGGCAGACTGGTGACTTCCACTCCAGCAAAATTCTCCTACGTGCTAATAAGGATGCAAAGGCGATACTATCCTTAAATTTTCTCCTTATTTGGGGATCTGATACCGTCCCAAAAATAGCCATTTCTGCACATGGTGTCAGATTTAAATCCAATGCTTTAGCAAGGTGTTTGAAAATAGATGTCCAATAATCCAGCAAATGGGGACAAGACCAAAACATGTGCGTCATGTTTGCAGGTGACATGTAACATCTGTTACAAGTATCCGAGATATTGGGGTATATTTTGGAGAGTTTGGAATTAGTGAAATAAATACGATGGACAACCTTAAATTGTATTAAATTAAGCCTTGAACAGGATGTACTGTTATTAATTCGGCTTAAGGCAGAATCCCAATCTCCATCAAGATGCAATATATACAGTGTCATTTCAAATAAAATCCAAACTTGTTTCGAATTATCTCTATAATTTGTATTCATTGGTTTCTTTAGAGCAGGGGTGCTCATTACGTTGATCGCGATCTACCGGTCGATCTCGGAGGGTGTGTCAGTCGATCACCAGCCAGGCATTAAAAAAATAGTCCTAAAAATGAGCGATCATAAATCTTCACTATGACGTCACTTTCGTCACTTGATTGACATTCACGGCACCCGAGGGTCTTCTGAGATGACGCTGGCTGCTGCCAGCTCATTAAAATTACCGACTGGAAGGCGAGAAACACTTTATTTCAACAGACTCTGGCGCCGTACCTGTCGTCAAAACTTCAAAGACCGACTGCACAGTTGCACAATAAAAGCTCTGCTTCATCCTGCCTGCGCTACCAAAATAAGAGTCTCAGAAAGCTGGCATGCACAAGCTAGCAAGCTACGGAGTTTGCCGACAATGTATTTCTTGTAAAGTGTATACAAAGGAGTACGGAAGCTGGACAAATAAGATGCCAAAAACCAACCACTTTCATGTGGTATTGGACAGAAAGGAGGACTTTTTTTTCCTCCATTCGAAAATGCGGACGTTATCATCACCAGTGTCTGATTCCAATCAATGCAAGTCATCACAATCAGGTAATACACCAACTTATATTCTTGTCTTCATGAAAGAAAGGAATCTATATGTGTTAAACATGCTTGTATTATCTTTAACCACCTTTAACTTGTTAACAATATTAACTATATGTGTTAAAGATGCTTGTATTATCTTTAACCACCTTTAACTTGTTAACAATATTAACTATATGTGTTAAACATGCTTGTATTATCTTTAACCACCTTTAAGTTGTTAACAATATTAACTATATGTATTAAACATTCTTGTATTATCATTAAACACCTTTAATTTATTAAAAATATTAACTATGTGTTAAACATGCTTGTATTATCATTAAACACCTTTAACTTGTTAACAATATTAACTATATGTGTTAAACATGCTAGCATTATCTTTAAACACCTTTAACTTGTTAACAATGTTAACTATATGTATTAAACATGCTTGTATTATCATTAAACACCTTTAATTTTGAAAAAATATTAACTATGTGTTAAACGTGCTTGTATTATCATTAAACACCTTTAACTTGTTAACAATATTAACTATATGTGTTAAACATGCTTGTATTATCTTTAACCACCTTTAAGTTGTTAACAATATTAACTATATGTGTTAAACATGCTTGTTTTATCTTTAACCACCTTTAAGTTGTTAACAATATTAACTATTTGTGTTAAACATGCTTGTATTATTTTTAACCACCTTTAACTTGTTAACAATATTAACTATATGTGTTAAACATGCTTGCATTATCTTTAAACACCTTTAACTTGTTAACAATATTAACTATATGTATTAAACATGCTTGTATTATCATTAAACACCTTTAATGTATTAACAATATTAACTATATGTGTTAAACATGCTTGCATTATCATTAAACACCTTTAACTTGTTAACAAAAACATATATTTCATAAATAAGTAAATATAAATGATATATATGAATGAGGTAGATCCCCAAGACTTGATCAATTGAAAAGTAGCTCGCCTGCAGAAAAAGTGTGAGCACCCCTGCTTTAGAAAGTAGAGAAAAATATCGTAAATCAATTTTTTTTCAGAAAAAAAATTGGAGATTTTATTTTTAGGTCATATCGCCTAGGCCTAGTAAGAATGCCGAGTGCCAGCTCAATTTACAGAAACCAGCAGGTTCATCAACTTGTCATCAAATCATAAGACATCGGTTAACCTTTTGCACTAAAACTCCAACCTGAAACGTTGCCTGCACATAAAGGTTTCATCACATTGACAATTTGACCCTGAAACAGATTTACATCATTTCAAAATTGTTCCACCAAGTTCACTGTATTATACACTTAATTGGGCAGCACGGTGGAAGAGGGGTTAGTGCGTCTGCCTCACAATATAAATGTCCTGAGTAGTCCTGGGTTCAATCCCGGGCTCGGGATCTTTCTGTGTGGAGTTTGCATGTTCTCCCCGTGACTGCGTGGGTTCTCTCCGGGTACTCCGGCTTCCTCCCACCTCCAAAGACATGCACCTGGGGATAAGTTGATTGGCAACACTAAAATTGGCCCTAGTGTGTGAATGTGAGTGTGAATGTTGTCTGTCTATCTGTGTTGGCCCTGCGATGAGGTGTACCCTGCCTTCCGCCCGATTGTAGCTGAGATAGGCCCCAGCGCCCCTCGTGACCCCGAAGGGAATAAACGGTAGAAAATGGATGGATGGATATATGGGAAGTCATGTTCGTACGGGGCGGGGGGCCCAAACAGATCAAATAGTGAACATGTGGGCAGAAGATGGAGCCCCTATGACCATGGATGAAAAGGGTCACCCTGTCTCAACAACACCCATGGTCATCGGTTCCATTCGATTGGCGGTAAAGGTAAGTTGCTAAGGGGGGGGCCCAAACAGATCAAATAGTGAACATGTGGGCAGAAGATGGAGCCCCTATGACCATGGATGAAAAGGGTCACCCTGTCTCAACAACACCCATGGTCATCGGTTCTATTCGATTGGCGGTAAAGGTAAGTTGCTAAGGGGGGGGCCCAAACAGATCAAATAGTGAACATGTGGGCAGAAGATGGAGCCCCTATGACCATGGATGAAAAGGGTCACCCTGTCTCAACAACACCCATGGTCATCGGTTCTATTCGATTGGCGGTAAAGGTAAGTTGCTAGGGGGGGGGGGGGCCCAAACAGATCAAATAGTGAACATGTGGGCAGAAGATGGAGCCCCTATGACCATGGATGAAAAGGGTCACCCTGTCTCAACAACACCCATGGTCATCGGTTCTATTCGATTGGCGGTAAAGGTAAGTTGCTAGGGGGGGGGGGGGCCCAAACAGATCAAATAGTGAACATGTGGGCAGAAGATGGAGCCCCTATGACCATGGATGAAAAGGGTCACCCTGTCTCAACAACACCCATGGTCATCGGTTCTATTCGATTGGCGGTAAAGGTAAGTTGCTAGGGGGGGGGGGCCCAAACAGATCAAATAGTGAACATGTGGGCAGAAGATGGAGCCCCTATGACCATGGATGAAAAGGGTCACCCTGTCTCAACAACACCCATGGTCATCGGTTCTATTCGATTGGCGGTAAAGGTAAGTTGCTAAGGGGGGGGCCCAAACAGATCAAATAGTGAACATGTGGGCAGAAGATGGAGCCCCTATGACCATGGATGAAAAGGGTCACCCTGTCTCAACAACACCCATGGTCATCGGTTCTATTCGATTGGCGGTAAAGGTAAGTTGCTAGGGGGGGGGGGCCCAAACAGATCAAATAGTGAACATGTGGGCAGAAGATGGAGCCCCTATGACCATGGATGAAAAGGGTCACCCTGTCTCAACAACACCCATGGTCATCGGTTCTATTCGATTGGCGGTAAAGGTAAGTTGCTAGGGGGGGGGGCCCAAACAGATCAAATAGTGAACATGTGGGCAGAAGATGGAGCCCCTATGACCATGGATGAAAAGGGTCACCCTGTCTCAACAACACCCATGGTCATCGGTTCTATTCGATTGGCGGTAAAGGTAAGTTGCTAGGGGGGGGGGGGGCCCAAACAGATCAAATAGTGAACATGTGGGCAGAAGATGGAGCCCCTATGACCATGGATGAAAAGGGTCACCCTGTCTCAACAACACCCATGGTCATCGGTTCTATTCGATTGGCGGTAAAGGTAAGTTACAACCTTGTGCGATATTCAGAGTAGGACTTTTAAAATAAAACAAGGAAAGAATGACTGCCAGAAAAAACCAGTGCATTCAAAATGACAAACCCAAACTGAATTTTGTATCCGACTGAAAAATGCACAAATGAATGGCAAACCTGTGTGTCGTCATATTGTTCGTGCTTGTCAGAGTCTGTGGATAGCAGCGGTTTGCGCACTCGGAACAGACTTGTCACCCTAGCCACGGTGTTCTTCACAAAATTGATCACATCTGGGGAAAACAGTAAAGCATCAGCCATTACTATTTAGGGTATACAACATCAAGCAAGCATCAGCCATTACTATTTAGGGTAGATTTTGGGGAAAGTTTTATGTTGATATTACAGTGTGTGTGTGTGTGAGAGCATACCTCCCCTTCGTCTTTTCGCCTCTATCTGGTCACTCTGACTAACACTGTCTGCAGCATCAACACTGTAGAACAAGTATGTCACATTAGCCTTTACTGTACTTTTACTTGATACTACTGTAGCTGTATTGCTTTCGCCTTGTGTCATGTGTTGTGAGCAGCAAGTCTCAAAGGAAACAATTTTAATCTTTTTTTAATGAAGCACAGAAAACCTTTCCTCCTTAGAAGATAACAAGATAACTGAAATATTTATTTTCTGGAGCATACAGTCGTGGTCAAAAGTTTACATACAATTGTAAAGACGTCACATGGACAAAGATAAGACCTTCTGGAGGAAAGTTCTGTGGTCAGATGAAACAAAAATTGAGCGGTTTTCTCCACAATACCCAGCAATATGTTTTGGAGGAGAAAAGGTGAGGCCTTTAATCCATACTTGCCAACCTTGAGACCTCCGATTTCGGGAGGTGGGGGGTGGGGGCGTGGTCGGGGGTGGGGCGGGGCGTGGTTAAGAGGGGAGGCGTATATTGACAGCTAGAATTCACCAAGTCAAGTACGGTATTTCATACATATACATATACATATACATATATATATATATATATATATATATATATGTATGTGTGGGGAAAAAAAATCACAAGACTATTTCATCTCTACAGGCCTGTTTCATGAGGGGGGTACCCTCAATCGTCAGGAGATTTTAATGGGAGCATTCGCATACCATGGTTTATATAGGGCACAGAGTGGGTAACCAGCCAAAAAAAGAACAGAAAACGAAACGGCATCATCTGGTACAACCCCCCATACAGCAAAAACGTCTCAACGAACATTGGACACAAATTCCTCAACCTGATTGACAAACACTTTCCCAAAGACAACAACCTAAGAAAAGTATTCAACAAGAACAACATCAAATTGAGCTACAGCTGCATGAACAATATATGACAAATCATCTCAAACCACAACAAAACAATTGCAAATGAGCCGTCGACCCCCAGTCAGAACGACTCCAAAACCAACAAAGCATGTAACTGTCGAAAGAAACCTGATTGCCCCCTCAACGGGGGATGCTTACAAACATCAGTTGTCTACCAATCTAAGGTAATACGCAAGGACATTAACACATCCGACACATATGTAGGATTAACCGAGGGTGAATTCAAAACCAGATGGAACAATCACAAGGCTTCTTTCAGGAACAAAAACCTGCGAAATACCACAGAACTCAGCAAACACATTTGGGACCTCAAAGACAATAATGTTGAATATTCAATAACATGGCAAATTCTTGCATCCAGCACACCTTACAATAGTGGTAATAAAAGATGCAACCTATGCTTGAAAGAGAAACTGTTTATTATTTACCGTCCAGACCTGTCATCCCTCAACAAGCGCAGCGAAATTGTAACAACATGCCGCCATAGACGGAAACACCTCCTAGGTAACACATGAACCAATCACCACGCCCCTAGGCCAGCCTGTACCCACCCACTCTGTGCCCTATATAAACCATGGTATGCGAATGCTCCCATTAAAATCTCCTGACGATTGAGGGTACCCCCCTCATGAAACAGGCCTGTAGAGATGAAATAGTCTTGTGATTTTTTTCCCCACACATACATATATTGCGCTCTACTACGGTATCGAGCACTATTTTTTGGATAACCTTATTAAGACATATATATATATATATATATATATATATATATATATATCCTGAAAATATGCAAACAAAACTGTGTTTAGATAATTGATACTTCAAACTTGCATAAATAAATCTTAAGGAATATAACATAACTTGGCTTCTGAGAGCTTCAAAATGTAATGAATAAAATGCTAAAAATGTTGATAAACAAGCAATTATTTTAATAATTAAATATGGTCATTTTAAATGAATTATTATGATAATTTAAAATTAATTATTTCAAATATGTTTATTTTAATGTATAATTCTATGGCTGGATGTAATAAGGAGTCAGAAAAAAATAAAAATAAAAATACAATTAATTTTGATGTTTTTAGCAAAATATAGTAAAAATGTATTTAGTTTAAAAAAAATAAATTAATAAATATATTTATTTTTAGGTAAGATAAACATAATAATAGAATTTATCTCTAGTCTGGATGATTTAGTTCTTGTCACCCTGTTGTCCTCACTCAGGTCCGCATGGAGCTGGAGGGGGTGTGGCCTCCAGCTCCGGCTGAAAATCGGGAGATTTTCGGGAGAATATTTGTCCCGGGAGGTTTTCGGGAGAGGCGCTGAATTTCGGGAGTCTCCCGGAAAATTCGGGAGGGTTGGCAAGTATGCTTTAATCCCAGGAAGACCATGTCTACCGTCAAGCATGGTGGTGGTAGTATTATGCTCTGGGCCTGTTTTGCTGCCAAAGGAACTGGTGCTTTACAGAGAGTAAATGGGACAATGAAAAAGGAGGATTACCTCCAAATTCTTCAGGTCAACCTAAAATCATCAGCCCGGAGGTTGGGTCTTGGGCGCTGTTGGGTATTCCAACAGGACAATGACCCCAAATACATGTCAAAAGAATGGCTAAATCAGGCTAGAATTAAGGTTTTGGAATGGCCTTCCCAAAGTCCTGACTTAAACGTGTGGACAATGCTGAAGAAACAAGTCCATGTCAGAAAACGAACAAATTTAGCTGAACTGCACCAGTTTTGTCAAGAGGAGTGGTCAAAAACTCAAGCTGGATGGCTACCAAAAGCGCCTTATTGCAGTGAAACTTGCCAAGGGACATGTAAGCAAATATTAACATTGCTGTATGTATACTTTTGACCCAGCAGATTTGCTCACATTTTCAGTAGACCCATAATAAATTCATAAAATAACCAAATTCATGAATGTTTTTTGTGACCAACAAGTTTGTGCTCCAATCACTCTATCACAAAAAAAATAAGAGTTGTAGAATTTATTGGAAACTCAAGACAGCCATGACATTATGTTCTTTACAAGTGTATGTCAACTTTTGACCACGACTGTATGTTGCAGACTTGACTGTTCCCTACCCGACTCTTCATTTGCACACTTTAGGGAATGAAAATATTATTCATTTCAACATAACTTAGATTTAAGGTAGCTTAGCACGTTGGAAAATTACATTTGAATTGTTCTCTAGCTTGTGCACCACTAATAGTCCAAAATGATATGCCTCATCCCTCAAAGGCTCTCTGCACTTGAGTAATAACTAAGGCAGGGGTACCATACTCATTTTCATTGAGGGCCACATCGCAGTTATGGCTGCCCTCAGAGGGCTGCATGTAACAATGAATAATATATGAATATTAATGTTTAAGGATTTGCCTCATGATATTATTAGACAACCTAAGCATTTGTTTGTATTTTTTTTTTAAGTGTACAGTAAAAAAAAAAATCTGTAGTGTACGGTCTAAAAAAATGGCAGTACAGTTACCAGAATTTTACCATAAATATGGTGTTTTTCTTTGTTTTGTTTTAAATCGGTACCACTTTTTTTTTTTTTTACAGTAAACAAAACAAAAAATCGGTACCACTTTTTTTTTTTTTTTACAGTAACAAACTGGCAGCTCTGTTGCCAGAATTTGTGTAAAAATATGGTGGTTTACAGCATATTACTGTAGATTGGGAAAAACGGTACCACTGTTTTTTTTCAGTTGACATTTTGGCAACTGAGCTGGCTTTTTTTTTTTTTTTTTTAACCGTAAAATCTATTGTTGTTTTTACAGTGTATTATTGTAGCTGGAAAAACAATACAACAGTTTTAAAAAAGGTACAATTCTGGTGACTGGGCTGCCAATTAATTTTTACAATAAAATCCACCTAAGTGTGTGTGACAATAATTGGTACTTTAACTTAACTTAACAATTGGTTTGACAGTGTATTACTGTAAATGGAAAAACAGGTTCACAGTTTGAGGTTTTTTTGCGGTAAAATTCTGGCAACTGAGAATGAAATGAATAGCTTGCTTTGAAATCAAAAGTCAAGCAGTTATTTAAGTATTTGTTTTAACAAAATAAATATTTAGAATGAATAGTGATATTTTATTTGATATTTCATTCATTACATTATTATATATTACATATTTAATTTTGCATTTTTTTTTTTTTCAAAATAGAGCTTTTAGTAAGAAAAGATTCGGCACATACAAAACCCAAAACCAGTGAAGTTGGCACGTTGTGTAAATGGTAAATAAAAACAGAATACATTGATTTGCAAATCCTTTTCAACCTATATTCAATTGAATAGACTGCAAAGACAAGATACTTAACGTTCGAACTGGTAAACTTAGTTATTTGTTGCAAATATTAGCTCATTTGGAATTTGATGCCTGCTACATGTTTCAAAAAACCTGGCACAAGTGGCAAAAAAGACTGAAAAACGTTTTTTTTCATGGACGCCCCTGCTTATTTCAGCAAGACAATGCCAAGCCACATTCTGCACGTGTTACAACAGCGATGGCTTTGTAGTAAAAGAGTGCGGGTACTAGACTGGCCTGTCTTTAGTCCAGACCTGTCTCCCATTGAAAATGTGTGGCGCATTATGAAGCCTAAAATACCACAACGGAGACCCCCGGACTGTTGAACAACTTAAGCTGTACATCAAGCAAGAATGGGAAAGAATTCCACCCGAAAAGCTTCAAAAATTGGTCTCCTCAGTTCCCAAACGTTTACTGAGTGTTGTTAAAAGGAAAGGCCATGTAACACAGTGGTAAAAATGCCCCTGTGCCAACTTTTTTGCAATGTGTTGCTGCCATTATATATAGAGATGTCCGATAATATCGGACTCCTGATATTATTGGCCGATAAATGCTTTGAAATGTAGGATCAGAAATTATCGGTATCGGTTTCAAAAAGTTAAATTTATGACTTTTTAAAACGTCGCTGTACGGAGTGGTACACGGACGAAGGGAGAAGTACAGAGCGCCAATAAACCTTAAAGGCACTGCCTTTGCGTGCCGGCCCAATCACATAATATCTACGGCTTTTCACACACACAAGTGAATGCAATACATACTTGGTCAACAGCCATACAGGTCACACTGAGGGTGGCCGTATAAACAACTTTAACACTGTTACAAATATGCGCCACACTGTGAACCCACACCAAACAAGAATGACAAACACATTTCGGGAGAACATCCGCACCGTAACACAACATAACAAATACCCAGAACCCCTTGCAGCACAAACTCTTCCGGGACGCTACAATATACACCCCCCGCCCAGGGAGAGCATGTCTCAAATTCCAAGCTGCTGTTTTGAGGCATGTTAAAAAAAATAATGCACTTTGTGACTTCAATAATAAATATGGCAGTGCCATGTTGGCATTTTTTTTTTCCATAACTTGAGTTGATTTATTTTGGAAAATCTTGTTACATTGTTTAATGCATCCAGCGGGGCATCACAACAAAATTAGGCATAATAATGTGTTAATTCCACGACTATATATATATATATATATATATATATACAGTGGGGCAAAAAAGTATTTAGTCAGCCACCAATTGTGAAAGTTCTCCCACTTGAAATGATGACAGAGGTCTGTAATTTTCATCATAGGTACACTTCAACTGTGAGAGACAGAATGTGAAAAAAAAAATCCAGGAATTCACATTGTAGGATTTTTAAAGAATTTATTTGTAAATTATGGTGGAAAATAACTATTTGGTCAATAACAAAAATTCAACTCAATGCTTTGTAATATAACCTTTGTTGGCAATAACAGAGGTCAAACGATTACTATAGGTCTTTACCAGGTTTGCACACACAGTAGCTGGTATTTTGGCCCATTCCTCCATGCAGATCTTCTCGAGAGCAGTGATGTTTTGGGGCTGTCGCCGAGCAACACGGACTTTCAACTCCCTCCACAGATTTTCTATGGGGTTAAGGTCTGGAGACTGGCTAGGCCACTCCAGGACTTTCAAATGCTTCTTACGGAGCCACTCCTTCGTTGCCCGGGCGGTGTGTTTGGGATCATTGTCATGCTGGAAGACCCAGCCACGTTTCATCTTCAAAGCTCTCACTGATGGAAGGAGGTTTTGGCTCAAAATCTCACGATACATGGCCCCATTCATTCTTTCCTTAACACGGATCAGTCGGCCTGTCCCCTTAGAAGAAAAACAGCCCCAAAGCATGATGTTTCCACCCCCATGCTTCACAGTAGGTATGGTGTTCTTGGGATGCAACTCAGTATTCTTCTTCCTCCAAACACGACGAGTTGAGTTTATACCAAAAAGTTCTATTTTGGTTTCATCTGACCACATGACATTCTCCCAATCATCTGCTGTATCATCCATGTGCTCTCTGGCAAACTTCAGAGGGGCCTGGACATGCACTGGCTTAAGCAGGGGGACACGTCTGGCACTGCAGGATTTGATTCCCTGTCGGCGTAGTGTGTTACTGATGGTAACCTTTGTTACTTTGGTCCCAGCTCTCTGCAGGTCATTGACCAGGTCCCCCCGTGTGGTTCTGGGATTTTTGCTCACCGTTCTCATGATCATTTTGACCCCACGGCATGAGCCCCAGATCGAAGGAGATTATCAGTGGTCTTGTATGTCTTCCATTTTCTGATAATTGCTCCCACAGTTGATTTTTTTCACACCAAGCTGCTTGCCTATTGTAGATTCACTCTTCACAGTCTGGTGCAGGTCTACAATCCTTTTCCTGGTGTCCTTCGACAGCTCTTTGGTCTTGGTCATAGTGGAGTTTGGAGTCTGACTGTTTGAGGCTGTGGACAGGTGTCTTTTATACAGATAACCAGTTCAAACAGGTGCCATTAATACAGGTAACAAGTGGAGGACAGAAGAGCTTCTTAAAGAAGAAGTTACAGGTCTGTGAGAGCCAGAGATCTTCCTTGTTTGAAGTGACCAAATACTTATTTTCCACCATAATTTACAAATAAATTATTTAAAAATCCTACAATGTGAATTCCTGGATTTTTTTTTCACATTCTGTCTCTCACAGTTGAAGTGTACCTATGATGAAAATTACAGACCTCTGTCATCATTTTAAGTGGGAGAACTTGCACAATTGGTGGCTGACTAAATACTTTTTTGCCCCACTGTATATATATATATATATATATATATATATATATATATATATATATATATATATATATATATATATATCTATCGGTATAATTAAGAGTTGGACAATATCGGAATATCGGCAGAAAAGCCATTATCGGACATCTCTAATTATATTCTAAGTTAATGATCATTTGCCAAAAAAAAAACGTGTTTCTCAGCTCGAACATTAAATATCTTGTCTTTGCAGTCTATTCAATTTACTATAAGTTGATAAGGATTTGCAAATCATTGTATTCTGTTTTTATTTACGATTTACACATCGTGCCAACTTTCACTGGTTTTGGGGTTTGTATTTCCAGGCGTTCAAGGGCCACATCTGGCCCCCGGGCCCTAAATTTTGACATCAGTGGACTAAGGAAATTACGGTAATTTGACATGTTGTGTTTCCAATGTTATGTGTACTCAATCTATGATAGTTACGGTAGCAGGGTAATACAACAGCTAATAAGCGGTGTTAACTACTAATATACGACGCTCTCTCTCGCTTATGTAACCTTACCTAGTGACTAAAAAAGCCAATTCAGTTAACAATGTCAGTTTTAATTGTGACTTAATATAAAAAAAAGAGTGTTTTCGAGCACAAACCTCTGATAGTTCCGTTTAACCGGTCGCCCGTGGCCCTCGCGCCGCCTTAGTCTGGCGCCACTCGCTTGCTCCTCGTTAGTTTCGTGCTTTTGCCCTGCGTCGGGCTCAAAAAACGACGAGATTCTGTCTAATATCCATCCGTACATCCCCGACAAATACACAAAAAATACAAGCAGGTCCTCAAAGCGGGCCAGGACGGGTCTACACATGTGCCAAATAAACAATGAATGTCAACAACAGCGGCCTGTCAAAATGAAACCGAGCTAGCGTTAGCATGATTTCGATATTCACGTCATGTAGTGTCGTTTAATTCAGTGGACTGGATGTGCAGGGGCGGGCGGGGTTTAAAGTCCAACACATCGGATTTGCCATTGAGACAAACAGCGCTGTCTATAAGTTTAAAACGAGCAAACCCAAAGATGAGCCTCTACATGACGTCAGCAGCACCAAAGCGGCTGATTGGCCGAGCCTGAAACCCTGTTCCTAGTTACGTAACGGTTAGCAACAACGTTACATAAAATAACTTCAAAATAAATGTATGTATTTATAGTTTAATTGACGTGAATTTTTTTTTTTGGTAGATTTGATCAGATCTAAGTCTTTGAGCATGAACTGATGAAGCCTACTTGGATGAGAGGCAAAAGGTCTAAGACAAACCAAACAGTCCAGTTGCGATCGATTGAATTACAATGAATGAGAATATTCATAGAGAAATTACATTTGAATACAAATGTAATTCAAATGAAATAATCAGAATAAAAGTAATGCTTAATTAAAAAACTTAAAAATCACATCGCAGTCACATACTTGCCAACCCTCCCGAATTTCAGTGCCCCTCTCGAAAATCTCCGGGGGCAACCATTCTCCCGAATTTCTCCCGATTTCCACCCGGACAACAATATTGGGGGCGACTGCCTTTAGCGTCCTCTCTCACTTGAAACCTTCACCCCTTAACAGCCGCATGCTGTCCAGGCGTCTGCTTTTCCTCCATATAAACAGCGTGCCGGCACAGTCACATAATAATGTAGCGTTGGACGGGTTTAACAACGGTCTTTACTCGAAGATGACAAGAAATGCTGACACGTTGAATGATCTTTTAACTGGCTTAACGATAACGTTAATTTCGAGCACACACACATAAGTGAATGCAAGCCATACTTGTTCAACAGCCATACATGTCACACTGACGGTGGCCATATAAACAACGTTAACACTGTTACTAATATGCGGCACACTGTCAACACACACTAAACAAGAATGACAAACACATTTAGGGAGAACATCCACAAGGTAACACAACATAAACACAACAGAACAAATACCCAGAATCCCTTGCAGCACTAACTCTTCCAGGACGCTACAATAACATCTACGGCTTTTGGAGCTCAGTGCACAACTGCACACACAACAAGAAGGAGACAAAGCAGAAGAACGAAGAAGAGACATGGCGACGACGAGTAAGAAGAAATACGCTTGCAAGTTCCAAAATGATTGGAAAAAAGAATTTAATTTCATCCAGGACAGCTCGAAGGGGAAGGGGTATGCTGCCTGCATTTCAACCCCGCCCACAACACACCCCCATCTCCCAAATTCGGAGGTCTCAAGGTTGGCAAGTATACGCACTCATGTCATAGTATTTACAGTCATAACATATGAAAGTATTTTCACTCTTAAAAAAAACAACAAAAAAACAGTGTGCTGTAATCACATTTAAAATATTTATTATCTCAACAGTAGAAATACTAACGAAAAAAAAAAAAAAAAAAAGAATGACGGGAAATATGTACACGCAGCTATGTTGATAAACAGGATTTTCCAGTGCAAAATCATACATAACAGCACATATATTGGTGTAAAACATTAGTAGAAAAATACAACACTATTTAAAAATGACAACATTTTCAACCTCCATAACAACAATAACAATATATAAGACAACAAAAAATAATTTATGTACCTAAAAAAAAAATCAAAAAAAAATCACAATACATATTAAAAAAAAGACATGCATGGATGGATGTAAGGCATATATGTTTGGCGGTCTTAGTGGTCCGGCTTCTTGGGGTCATGCTGGAGAAGAGAAGAACCTGACAAGACATACATATATAATATGTTAATTAAGGTTGATTCTACCAATGATTTAAACAGATTGTAGTAATTGAATCATTCATACCAATAAAAACGGTAGTAATTAAAGTTAAAGTACCACTGATAGTCACACACACACACACACACTAGGTGTGGTGAAATTACCTTTTGCATTTGACCCATCCCCTTGTTACACCCCTTGGGAGGTGAGGGGAGCAGTGAGCAGCAGCGGTGGCTGCGCTCGGGAATCATTTTTGGTGATTTAACGAAAGCATTTAAAGAATCTACAAACAGTAATTACTGATACATAGAATTTAGTGCTGCTACAAGTAAGGATTATTACTAAAAATATGTCCATCACAGTTGTAAAAAAGCAAGAATGTAACATTCCCATTGCAACAATAAACACGAATTTGCCTCAAACTTAGACCTGCAATGTCATTAACCGTCCTGGGAGGTGCATGTTGACATTAACTTTTTATTTTACTTTGGTGGGCTGAGTGTTAGTAACACCCACCTGGGCCGATGTCCAATCATCAGGGGAACAGGCTGCCTATAACCGCCATTCCTTTTTTGGAGGTGGGACTAAATGTGGTTCATCTATTGTTTAGATTTTACTGGTGCATGTCTGGCTCACATCCCGCTCATTAAGTATGCGTGGCAGTCAAGCTGCCAAATCTGACATTCAGTACATTCAACAATACCGTGATCATGCATCTACAAAATCGATTAATTTTTTGAATTGATTTAGAAATATTACAAAAATGAATCTTGGATTAATATGATTTTTTTTTTTTGGAAACCCCTAATTCTAATATTGTAATTGGAATGTAAACTTTTAAATATCCAAGTTAAAAAAACTAATAAAAATAAAATATACCCTCTTAGCAAAATGTTGCACTTGAATAAAATTCACAACAAAAAGCAATGAAATAGGTTCTGTCTCATTTAAAGGGAAACTGCACTTTTTTTTTGGGCATTTGCCTATCGTTCACATTCATGAGAGACAAGAACACGCACGTCTTTTTTTTTTGGCGGGGTGATTTTAATTTTGATAAACGTTTGGAAGATGCGGCAAAATGGGTGTCATCGTTATAGCCTTCAAAACCATCCATTATTGTTTTGTATACTGTTGCGTTTTGGACCAGTTGTTCCTCCCAGGGAATTCAAGTCGCTCCCAAGCTCTTTACGACACTTAAAGCTGAGTTGAAAAACCACCAGAGACAGAATAGGTATTTTGTAATATATTTGCAAAGCTTTGCATATATACATTGAGACCAGTCCAGCATAGAACATTCACTCGCGCCGCTAAGATGGTCTGCCCCCTTGACCAAACCCCCTCTCCTCTTAAGTCTCTCTTCCTCCCCCCCTGGCAGTCATGTCCCTCTAGTCAAAACACATGCTTATTATCTCTCTCTCTAACATTCCTCACTCAAGGTTAAGCACACAGTTTTGCAGACAACCAAAAGACCACATTTGGAAGAAAAACACTAGCTGTTTTGTAATATGATTATGAAATAAAAAGAAGTAACACTTAAATTCGGATATATGTAAATATCTGCCTCCGACAATACACACTGCAAGTCTATATATAATGTAGTAACAGACATGTTCACAACACCTTTTACAATATTTACCGTATTTTGGTCATTTGAATCATTGCCGGAACTAATTCTTCGGCACATATACTGTATTTCCGTTTCCATAAAAGCGCATGTCCGACAATGTGTGTTCCTACTTCCGGATTCAAAACGCTTGTGTGTTACTGTATACTAATTAGAGATGTCCCATAATGGCTTTTTTGCCAATATCCGATATTGTCCAACTCTTAATTACCGATTCCGATATCAACCGATACCTATATATACAGACGTGGAATTAACACATTATTATGCCAAATTTTGTTGTGATGCCCCGCTGGATGCATTAAACAATGTAAAGGTTTTCCAAAATAAATCAACTCAAGTTATGGAAAAAAAATGCCAACATGGCACTGCCATATTTACTATTGAAGTCACAAAGTGCATTATTTTTTTTAACATGCCTCAAAACAGCAGCTTGGAATTTGGGACATGCGCTCCCTGAGAGAGCATAAGGAGGTTGAGGTGGGGGATAGCGGGGTAGCGTATATCGTAGCGTCCAGGAAGAGTTAGTGCTGCAAGGGGTTCTGGGTATTTGTTCTGTTGTGTTACGGTGCGGATGTTCTCCCGAAATGTGTTTGTCATTCTTGTTTGGTGTGGGTTCACAGTGTGGCGCATATTTGCAAAAGTGTTAAAGTTGTTTATACGGCCACCCTCAGTGTGACCTGTATGGCTGTTGACCAAGTATGCATGCATTCACTTGTGTGTGTGAAAAGCCGTAGATATTATGTGACTGGGCCGGCACGCAAAGGCAGTGCCTTTAAGGTTTATTGGCGCTCCGTACTTCTCCCTACGTCCGTGTACACAGCGGTATTTCAAAAAAGTCATAAATTGAACTTTTTAAAAGAGATACCAATAATTTTGAAACCGATACCGATAATTTCCGATATTACATTTTAAAGCATTTATCTCTAATACTAATCATGGCAGACTTAGTAACAAAGGACAAAGATGACTATTTTTGGACAAATGAGGATTTATAACCTTATCTTTTTGAATTTGAATTTATGGAGGATGAACTACTGCTTCTAGAAGCCAACACCAAGGAAGAGTGAGATGTTGGAGCAGACGGAAGCAGAGGTGAAAGTGAATCGAAGTTGCAAAGTGTGTTACTTGAAGCAAAGCTATTTCGACATAAATGGTGTGCTTACCCATAATTAATCGGGAAAAAAACCGTCCCTGGCCAGATGGGCCAAAACTGTTCATCGATTGAGTCCAACTTTATATTGATCATGATACACGCAGCACGTAATGCGTGTTATTACAACTACAGTACATACGCTGTCTGGCTAGCTGTGTACAAACAAAACATGAAATGTGGACTAATATTTTACAGATACTGTAATGATTGTTCATGTTTTTCAGTCAGTACAGATTGGTGTCCTACAGCAGTGTTCTGCATTACAAACTTAAACATGTTTCATCCTGACGTAGAAGCTAGCTTATCTCTTGCCACAGTTAGCTTCTACGGCTAATACTGTAGCACACTGATGTGTTAGTACGCTAAAAAATAGTTCCTCTGTTTGCTACCACAATAACAATGTTGCTAGAGTTAGGTTATTATACAGGTTACAGAACATGAATGAAGTGTTGACGGTTTTTGAATGCATTTTTAAAGTAATTTAGTGGTATAATTGATTGGTACCATGAGCGGTATTGCTAGCCACCAAGAACGAGCCCATTTTTATGTTAGAAAGCGAAAGAGAAAAAAAACTCTATCTTCTTGATTGGATTGTGAACGATAGGCAAAACTCCCCCCCAAATGTTTTTATTTTATTTTAAAAATGCATTCAAAAACCATCAACAATACTTCTTTTACATTCCATAACCTGTATAAAAACAAGCTGCATCAACTAGAGATGTCCGATAATATCGGCCTGCCGATATTATTGGCCGATAAATGCTTTAAAATGTAATATCGGAAATTATCGGTATCGTTTTTTTTTTTTATTATCGGTATGTTTTTTATTTTAATTTTATTTTTTTTAATTTTTATCAAATCAACATAAACACAAGATACACTTACAATTAGTGCACCAACCCAAAAAACCTCCCTTCCCCATTTACACTCATTCACACAAAAGGGTTGTTTCCTTCTGTTATTAATATTCTGGTTCCTACATTATATATCAATATGTATCAATACAGTCTGCAAGGGATACAGTCCGGAAGCACACATGATTGTGCGTGCTGCTGGTCCACTAATAGTACTAACCTTTAACACTTAATTTTACTAATTTTCATTAATTACTAGTTTCTATGTACCGTATTTTTCGGACTATAAGTCGTAGTTTGTTTCATAGTTTGGCCGGGGGTGCGACTTATACTCAGGAGCGACTTATGTGTGCAATTATTAACACATTACCGTAAAATATCAAATAATATTATTTAGCTCATTCACGTAAGAGACTAGACGTATAAGATTTCATGGGATTTAGCGATTAGGAGTGACAGATTGTTTGGTAAACGTATAGCATGTTCTATATGTTATAGTTATTTGAATGACTCTTACCATAATATGTTACGTTAACATACCAGTTGGTTATTTATGCCTCATATAACGTACACTTATTCAGCCTGTTGTTCACTATTCTTTATTTATTTTAAATTGCCTTTTAAATGTCTATTCTTGGTGTTAAGTTTTATCAAATAAATTTCCCCCCAAAAATGCGACTTATATATGTTTGTTTCCTTCTTTATTATGCATTTTCGGCAAGTGCGACTTATAGTCCCGTGCGACTTATACTCCGAAAAATACGGTAACTGTTTTTATATAGTTTTACTTTCTTTTTTATTCAAGAAAATGTTTTTAATTTATTTATCTTATTTTATTTTTATTAATTTAAAAAAAAAGGACCTTATCTTCACCATACCTGGTTGTCCAAATTAGGCACAATAATGTGTTAATTCTACGACTGTATATATCGGTATCGGTTGATATCGGTATCGGTAATTAAAGAGTTGGACAATATCGGAATATCGGATATTGGCAAAAAGCCATTATCGGACATCCCTAGTATCAACACTGTTATTGTAAGAGCGAACACTGAGGAACTCTTTCTAGCATAGTAAGACATTGTCTTGGAACAGCATACTACAGAATTAGCCGTAAGATAGCTATGGCAAGAGATGAGCTAGCTTCTAGATCTGCACGAAACAGGTTTAAGTTTGTAATGCACAACACAATGCGATAGGACACCAATCTGTACTGACTGAAAAACATGAACAATCATATTACAGTATCTGTAAAGTATCAGGTATCAGTTGTCTCTTTGGTCCAGCTGGCCAAGGACGTTTTTTCCGGTTTTATTTTGGGTAAGCACTCAATTAATGTCGAAATAGCTTGGCTCCAAGGTCCACATCTACAGCGTCAAAGTGACGCTGACCTCACTCTTTCGGCTTCTGTCTGCTCCAACATTTCACCCTCTCTTCGTGCTCGTCCGTATATTATTGTTCAAAAAGATAACCTCTTAAGGCCCAAGCTGTTTGTTTACATGCTTTTTTTTTTATTTCTCTTTGCTATTTGGGCTTATTGGACCCTAATTAGAATAAAAACTAAGCATCATCTTTTTATGATGTACTTAGTCCATAAGTAACAAACGTGTACTTCATGTTTAGTGACATGCTAATTCTTATTTTTACACTTTTTTCTTCCAAATTCCATTGTATGTTATACTCTTCTGACACCACTAGATGGCAGTATAAGTGTCCACATAAGGGCCATAAGACCCCAATTCCGTAGTGTACACAATTTTGGAAATAAGAGCTAAAAGGTGCTGTCCACGCATGTGGCCAACTAAGCCTTTAGAGGTTTTAAGGCTGTGAATCCTCTTTTGTCCAAAAATAGTCTTCTTCGTCGTCTTTTACCAAGTCTGCCATGATTAAAGCACACATGCATTTGTTTCCAGAAGTAGGAACACACATTTGTTGCTGGAAGTCGGACGTGCACTGCAACAGAAACGGAAATCTGGTCCGGCAATGGTTAAAATTACCAAAATACAGTAAATATTGTACATATTAACACTTTAATATTGTTATGAAGGTGTCTGTTACTTAAATTAAATATAGACTTGCTGTGGTATATATATAAAACGTTGGAGGGTTTTGAAGTTCTTTTAGATGGCTTTGAAGGCTATAACTGTGACTCCCATTAGCCACATCGTCCAAGCGTCTTTGATGATTAAAAAAAAAAAGAAAAAAGAAAGACGTGTGTTCTTACTTCTCATAATGATTATGAATGGCAAAATTCCAAAGAAAGTGTAGATCCCCTTTGAAGAGAGGGTGGAGGACCCTCAAATATACACAACCAAAACAATTAATAAAATGTCAAAATGATCACGGTGTTTATCACGATATTGTTGAATGTGCTCAAAAAGTACTTATAAACTCACTCAAATCATTTAACCAAGTTGTAATTTTTTTTAAATAACTCAGATAAATAGACACATTATACTTTGTTGGCAGAGGAAACATAAAATATTGTTCTGGCTTCATCAGTGGCCTAGTGGTTAGAGTGTCCGTCCTGAGATTGATAGGTTGTGAGTTCAAACCCCGGCCAAGTCATACCAAAGACTATAAAAATGGGACCAATTACCTCCCTGCTTGGCACTCAGCATCAAAGGTTGGAATTGGGGGTTAAATCACCAAAAATTATTCCCGGGCGCGGCCACCGCTGCTGCTCACTGCTCCCCTCACATCCCAGGGGGTGATCAAGGGTGATGGTGATCAAGGGTGATGGGTCAAATGCAGAGGATAATTTCACCACACCTAGTGTGTGTGACAATCATTGGTATTTTAACTTATAAGAGCCATATTATTTTACGTGTGTTTAAATATGGTAAATGGTCTGTATTTATATAGTAGACCTTTTACCATACCTGAAACAATACCAAAGCACGTTACATTATACATTACATTCACCCATTGACATACTGATGTTGGAAGCTGCCATGTTAGGCGCTTAACACATCAGGAGCAAGGTGGGCGAAGTGTCTTGCACAAGGACACAACGACCGTGACTAAGATAGTGAAAACTGGATACGAACCTGGAACCCTCAAGTTACTGGCACGACGACCGCTCTACCATTTGAGCCACATCACCCCACAACAGGTACTTTACACACACTAAAATCTAATAACAAAGTTATATATTTTTTTAAATATGTTTATCTTTCTCTATTTTAATTCATAAATGTATTAGAATGTTTTTGTTACGGTTTATGTGACGTCATGCAGGTTTACTTCCTGTTTCAACGTGACACTGTGGAGTTAATATCGATCACTTTGTGCAAAGACAACACGGCCTTTATGTGCAATTTGAATAATCTATCTTAGTAGTTTACATAATAATGTGTTTATAGAAGTTTAGATTGGGGTATAACGTGCATAATTTGATCAACGTGTGCTTATCAATCACGTTTTTTTGATCACTCTAATTTAATATGATAACACTAACTGTCAAGAGTTATACAGCAATTATTATTACCGTTTATGAGCATGTAGTAAAAACTCCTGCATCGACTGAAACCAATAGAAAGTTCTTGTAGTAAGTAACAACGTATGCATATGGCGATTATCAAGGCTGGCATAGTTATTGTGTTCATTTTCATTTACCGTTCAATTAATTGACTTAGCAAATATCAACCCAGGTCTACAATTCACCGGTACTGTCTGCCTTGAACCAAACGCTCACCTGGTTTGGAGCCCACCAACCGTTGTTGGAATTTCTCTAGTTCTTGGATGTATTCAGTTAAAGCTCTTTCTGGATCTTGAGATGTTGCGCCAGAGGTTAGGGTTGAGCTGGAAAGGGACCTGCGTAAGGGAGAGAGTGAGGAAAGAGATAACCATTAACCAATTTGTACACTTTCTTAGGACATACTTTCAAGGTCATCTGGACTTCGGCGTGTGATTTTCCCCTCCCTCACTTTCTTTTTATTCCTTTAGTACAGTATTGTCCTTTTTCTTCTTGTTTCCCTTTTTCACCCCCTATCTTTGTTTGTTTTTATTAATTTTCAAATTGTTATTCTTATTGAAATATGTTTATGTATTTTGCTGTTGTATTTGTTTTCTCCCCCTTGTTTAGTGTGGTGTTTTACAAGCTTGGTGTTAAAAATAGAAAATGTTCAAAAAAATTGCCAATAACTTTTAGAGCTTTGTTGCTAGCTAACTCAGGATGTACTGGTATTTTTTGCAACCGGTTCCTGATTATTCATTGTGTGTCTGCATGGCGGGCTTTCAAGTGCTTCATTAAGTTGCTTGTACTGAAACGTCCTAATTGGGGACGGCGTGGCGAAGTTGGGAGAGTGGCCGTGCCACCAATCTGAGGGTTACTGGTTCAATCCCCACCTTCTACCATCCTAGTCATGTCCGTTGTGTCCTTGAGCAAGACACTTCACCCTTGCTCCTGATGGGCCCGGTTAGTGCCGTGCATGGCAGCTCCCGCCATCAGTGTGTGAATGTGGAAAATAGTGTCAAAGCGCTTTGAGTTCCTTAAAAAAGGTAGAAAAGCGCTATACAAGTACGACCATTTGCATGTGTCCCACCCCTCGAAACAGAGACATAGCAAAGTTTGCATGTTGTCGTGCGACTATTTGGCTGCTTGAGTTTGTAATGTTGCCACGCTGCTGTCATGACGTTTGCTTTGGTAGCGCAGTCCTCCATTGGTGCTTTGGTCTTCCATTATAGTAGAAAAGATGTGATGAAGTCATATCTGTGTAGCAACATTAGCTTGCTAACAGACTTATTGGCTTGTGTGCGCTCTATTTAAGTAAGTACATTTCATTTATACAACGCTTTTCACAGATAAAACCACAAAGCGCTGTACAAAACATAGGTCAATCAATCAATCAATCAATGTTTGTTTATATAGTCCTAAATCACAAGTGTCTCAAAGGGCTGCACAAGCCCCAACGATATCCTCGGTTCAGATCCCACATCAGGGCAAGGAAAAACTCAACCCAGTGGGATGACAATGAGAATCCTCGGAGAGGACCGCAGACCAGTGCGACCAGTGCAATGGACGTCGAGTGGGTCTAGCATAATATTGTGAAAGTCCAGTCCATAGTGGAAGTAAAACAACAATTCAATGTAAAACAACAGGGGCAACATCATAAAAAGGTGATTAAAAATGATTGATTGATTGATTGATTGAAACTTTTATTAGTAGATTGCACAGTACAGTACATATTCCGTACAATTGACCACTAAATGGTAACACATTTTTCAACTTGTTGGTCCATGTAAATCAATTCATGGTAATACCGTAGTTAAAAGGTGCATTAACTAAAAGCTTTACTAAAAAGAGAAGTTTTCAAATGTTTCTTAAAAGTTTCAACACAGTCAAGATCACAGAGGGCCTGGTGCAAATTGTTCTGTTCCAGAGTCTGGGAACTATAGCCTGGAATGCCAGGTCTCCACGGGTTTTTTAAAACGAGTTTTTGGGATCTTTAGAAGACCCTGGCCTGAAGAGTAGGGGCATAGCAAGTCAGTGATGTACTCAGGGGCCCCACAATGTCAGGACTAAAATATTAAACTCAATGCAGAATTTAACTGGAAGCCAATGAAGACTGGATAAAACGGGGGTAATATGGGCTGTTCTGGGTGCACCGGTCAAAAGTCTGGCAGCGGCATTTTGTACAGTCTGAAGTTTCTTTAGCGTTGACTTGTTGAAGAGAGTGAAAAGAGAATTGCAATAGTCAATGCGAGACGAAACGAATGCGTGAATGATCATTTCAAGATCCAATTTTGACAACAAATTTCTCACTTTAGAAAATACTTCTGAGATGATAAAAACAGTTTTTGGCCAGTTGACGACAGTGACCCTCCAAAGACATGGACTGATCAAACACAACCCCAAGGTTTCTGAGGCTGCTTTTAACAGATGCTCCCAGAGCACCAAGAGAGTTCTTGATCAGAGGGATCTTTTTATCGGGAGCAATTATCAGAGTTTTCCGTTTTGTTTGAATTTATCTGGAGGAAATTTGAGGACAACCAATTAAGTCGTACACCCGAGGTTTCTTACAAAATGCATATTAGTATGGTATCAGAGATTTAGTTGCAAGTAGTCTCTGATACCTATACCTCCAAAAAGTGACGTACTGGCATCGGAACATCCCTATAATTAATTGATTTTTTGGTGTACCACTAGTTTAAGAATCACCGGGCAAGAAGAATAGAGGAATTCCGCAATATAGAGGACATCTGGGATCCCTGATAATAGTTCATAAAGTTGCTCGGAAGCAAGGTACTGTAGCATCCGCTAACATGTCTACAGTGGCCGCCTGACGTCACTCCATCGTGGCACGTTTGCGTAGCATCAAAACACCTTACTTAAATGCACACCCAGCTAACATGCGAATTGATTGTTTTGATTTATTTGATGTCTTTGATATATTATGTAAAAGGTCTGCTGTACTCTGCAAAGGAATGCCATACATAAAAATTATTTCCAGCTTAGTGTAATTGTAATGAATAGAAACACAGTGATGGATCTGTGTGGTCTTTACAAGATGATGATATAATAATCGCATTGCACCTTGCACTGCAAACGTAGTTTACTTGTTTAAAACTTAAAAAGCAGGTGTTGATAAAAGACTTCCCTGCTGAGATATTTTCTACATAATGTTGGTGGTGTACAACCGCGTGCTAATAAAACAGTAATGAAAAATGCATTTTTCTACATCATTAGTAACACCAATTACATGACTGTATTTATATTATTCACATGTAAAAAAATACTTAAGTGTTTGTTTATTGTGAGCAAACTGTGGTGCTGAATTTCCCCCAGGGATCAACAAAGTACTTTCTATTCTACATATAGTATCGATAAAAGAACAGATGAATACTGGTATCAATAAAACCCTAACGACATACATCCCTATAGCCAACTAAGTACACTAACGAAATGACATAACCCCCTGGCGCAGGCAATGACACGTGGGTATTTTGGCTTTATCGTTGCACACTCACCCTTTGGGCTGTGCAACAAATGCAAGCACTGCATTGAAAATGTGCAGGTGTGCAATTTGGAACACAACCCATTAAAACTTCTTTCAACCGTGACAAAAGAGGGAAAGTGTGCCGTGCCTGAATGCAATCGAATGCGCTCACATTAGCTGTATGTACCAGGATTGAGGTGATAAGTGAGCCCTAGACCTGGACGATTGGCCTAGTGTGAGAACACCCTGTGATTAGCTGAAATTATGTCTGTTAGTGAGTGTGAATGTTGTCTGTCTCTGTGTTGGCCCTGCAATGAGGTGGCGACTTGTCCAGGGTGTACCCCGCCTTCCGCACGAGTGCAGCTGCGATAGGCTCCAGCACCCCCTGCCACCCCGAAAGGCACAAGCGGTAGAAATGGATGGATGAATAAAAGAAGACCACACCTGTTACGCAGCCTGAAGGGTGATTTGTTGGGTGGAAGAAGAGCAGACACGGCATCTCTTTTTGGTGGCGACTCAGAATTCGAACGTGGCTGCTGCTGCTGACGTAAAACCTCTGCTTTAAACCCTGTATTAAACACAAAGCGTGAAACTCTACTGAGACACACCACAACGATAAATCAAATAAGGGTGTATTTAAAGAACTAACCCGGAGCATGTCCATTAACATTCCCACACACAGATAATCTTCTGATGGCTTTCTGCCATTTCCTGGTCAAAAACTTCATCCTAGAAAGAAGAGGTCACTTTTTAAAGTCTGATCACACTCGTAATTCTTCCTTTAAAATCTGCCCTGTTTGATCCACACCTCGAGATGGCGATGACTACTCGCACGGCGGTCCTAAATCTTCTCAGGGGCGTTCGGGATGACGGCAAGGGTGAGGGCCGTGCTCCCATGCTGGCAATCAGGCACAAAGTGGCCTGCTCACAGTCCTGGAATCCTCCCAGGAGAAGCAGCAGGTAGCGTTTCTGGTACACCAAGGATTTCCGGAAGCTCTCGGCACGCAGGTAGCGTCCGTACAACCGCTGCAACTGAAAGGGAAAGTCAATTAAAAAAAGACAATACATCATTAATTCACTATTTGTATGTCGTAGTGCGCCTGCAACGTACCTTGTTTGACTGGGTCATGTCACCAATTGGAATGTTTTCGCTCTCTATGGCGACGTTAGCGAGTTCACCCTCGGCACGGCGCAGCTGACGCTCCAGGTAGGAAAGTTTGTGCTTAAGGGCGGTTCTCTCCTGACTTAGCGATGTCACACGCTGCGTTAGCTCGGAGTTCTTGCTTATAGTCCTCTCTAGAAGGCTGGACGACGTGACGGACAGGATCTACAGTGAGGTGGAGAAAAAGATCATTGACAGCATTAATGCCTTAAATGTTGCGTAAGTCGAGATTTGTCTTGAAGACATTTACTGCAGAAAAGATTAAATTCATGTTCATTAAATAAAGGCCAGTTAATTTCAAATATGTATTATTTTCTAATATTTCATATACAGTATTATAAAAAAAAAAAAACAATACAAGTACAGTCGTCCCTCGCCAAATTGCACTCGGAATATTGCGGCTTCACCACATCAGAGATTTAAGAAAACATTTTTTTTATTGCATTTTCCAAAAAAATGTTGGTCTTGATTTAACACTTGTCAAGCATAAAATGATTACCGTATTTTTCGGACTATAAGTCGCAGTTTTTTTCATAGTTTGGCCGGGGTTGCGACTTATACTCAGGAGCGACTTATGTGTGAAATTATTAACACATTACCGTAAAATATCAAATAATATTACTTAGCTCATTCACATAAGAGACTAGATGTATAAGATTTCATGGGATTTAACGAATAGGAGTGACAGATTGTTTGGTAAACGTATAGCATGTTCTATATGTTATAGTTATTTGAATGACTCTTACCATAATATGTTACGTTAACATACCAGGCACGTTCTCAGTTGGTTATTTATGCCTCATATAACGTACACTTATTCAGCCTGTTGTTCACTATTCTTTATTTATTTTAAATTGCCTTTCAAATGTCTATTCTTGGTGTTGGCTTTTATCAAATAAATTTCCCCAAAAAATGCGACTTATACTCCAGTGCGACTTATGTTTTTTCCCTTCTTTATACTCCGAAAAATACGGTAAATAAACTAAAAATATCAATATTACAGTACTATCTGCCACTAGAGGAGACCAAACAGGAGCGTGCTGGTCACTGATTGGCTCAGCTTCAAGTATTACTATATTGTAATGGAGTGGAGAAGTTGACTAAAAGATGTTATTTCATGTCTAGAGGGCTTTCGTAATCTTGAAAATTAGGTTCTGGCTATGAAAATATTTTATATATAATTAAGGATTTCTACTTGGCGGAAATTCATTTATCGCAGCAAGTCTGGGACCAATTAGCGGTGATACACGAGGAGATGACTGCACAATATAACATAAAACATTTAATTTGATAAAATATCTTATTTTTTTACTTTTTTACACATACCATACATACATTAAATGAATACCATTAAAAGTATACAACTATTAAGTTAGGAGCACATTAAATCATAGAACAATAATTTAAAGTAAAAGATGGCTAGGATGATAAAAATGAGTACCAGTTAGTTCTAGTTCATGTGTTTAAAAACATAAATTTAGGAATATCCAAGTTGTATGGTATTTATATCACAGCAACTTTTTGTGCATCACCTGGCTTTGTAGTGAGCTCCTGTCATTGGTGGCATCAGTCTGATGGCGTTCGCCACTTTGTGCAGACATCCTCTGGGCGGTCACCTGTCTCTCCTCCCTTTGGAGTTCAGTCAGGGTGTGTTGCAGCTCGTCCATGCGCTGCTTGTCCTGCTGCCTTAACAACTCGTAGTCGCGCTGAAGTCGGCAAAAAAGGGTATTTCAGTTTTTCGTTTTTTGCACGGTTGTCAATAAGCTGTACTGATCTTACCAGTTTGTTGTTGGTCCTTTCCTGCCGTCCCTCCCGTTCCATCTGCTCCTGCCAGCCCTTCCTCTTTTCCCTCTCCCACTCCTCCACCCGCTCCTTCTCCTTGTCCTTCAGCAGCTGTATCCTCTCTTTCAGCTCGGCAAGCTCCGCCCCCTGGCGCCTTGATCGCTCTCGCTCAACCTCTAAAGCGCGGTCGGCCTCCTGTTTCTGCGCAGCTACACGATGCCGGGTGGCGGTCTCCTCCCTGCTCCTGTCCTCCTCCCATTGCCTCCTGTTCTGCAGAAGCTCCGCCTTCAGCTTTTCCACTACGGCCGCCAGCTCCTCCCCTTGCCTTTGCTTCTGCTCCAGCTGCAGGCGCAGGTCGGTGATGAACTTCCTGTCTCTGGCCGCGTCTTCCTCTTGCTTGCGACTCATCTCCTGCAGCCGTTTGGAGCAGCGGTCCCGCTCTTCATCCAGCATCCCGTGGGCGTCTGCCAACTTTGAGCGGACATCGGACAAGCGGGATTCCGATTCGGTTAGCATGCGCTCCATGTGAGACTTCTCCTGCAAGTGAAGCTCTTGTTGGCCGGCGTATTGTTGGCGTTTGTCTTCCAACTTCTTCTGCAAGTCATCCAAATGTTTCTCAAAGAGAACGCTGCGGGACTGTTCTATCTGGAGCTCTCGTTTCAGGTTGCTGCAGGCCACCCTCTCCTGCTCCACCTGACCCTTGAAGGCCATCACCTCTGACTTCTGCTGTTCAGAAGAAGTTTGCATAAGCTGGAGAAAGACACACAGCGTCACCTTTGGATTAAATGATAACTTCAATTTGATTTTCTCCTGTGTGTGTATTTCATACCTCTATCTTCTGCTCCACCTCTTTCTCGCGCCGCACGCTAAGCGCTCGTTCCTGCTCCAGCTGCTGCTGGAGCTCCTCGGCTCGAGTCTGCTCTTTCTTTAAGGCCTCTTCACACTCTTCTATAGTCAACCTGCATAAAGAATGAGGAAAGGGCACATAAGGACATCTTGTGAGTACAGTACACGTTAAATTTTGTAGATTTTTTTTTTTTAATAAACTGATTTAGAGTGCATGACAAAGTGGAATGGAAAATGTAGTTCCCTGTCGTATTGCATTAACAGGAACATTGTACAACACAGCTAGGGATTGGTACCTAAGCAGTGGGAATAACATGGCTGTCTAATAACACAGTGTTTAAAAAGGTGCACACCGTGACTTGCCGTTTAATGCAAAGTAAGCGTCAAAATAAAAACTTTGTCGTATTAACTTGGATTCTACCCCAACAACTAACAAAAAAACACCCGTTTATTTTTTTTAGATTTTTAGCAATTAAATGAAGATTAGCGCATGCTTGGAAGCATCATTGTCATCATTTTAGTAAACTTAGTCAAAAAATAAATAAATAAATAAATATAATAATAATAATAATAAATAAATATAAAATAATATAATACAATATAATACATAATACAATATAACATAATATAAAATAAATAAGAAAAACAAATAATACCATGAATTGATTACCGTGAACCCCGACTTAAACAAGTTGAAAAACTTATACGGGTGTTACCATTTAGTGGTCAATTGTACGGAATATGTACTGTACTGTTTCATATAATGTGTTCTCTTCCTTTACAATCTACTAATAAAAATTGAAATCAATCAAACAACTGAAGCGGATTACAAAAATATATAAAAACACAAGAATCTTAACAAGAAAATGCACACAGAGGAAAATCATGTCAAACTGGACTACTTTCACAAGTCGTTATCTTTATGTCTCTTGACAAAGTCACAAGTAAATTTGCATGCCGCTTGTGTCGATGTGAGTCAAACAGTCCGAGAGGCGTCAGCATAATGTAATATTAGTAAGGAGCAAACAGCCAGAGTTAAGAGGACTGAAGAGTTAATTGTAAACAGTGCAGCAAGCTGAACATGCACTTATTTCACACCAACCGCTCTGTTAAAGCGCATGCAAAGGTAGCTAGAGCTGCTCGATGATGAACACTCATTACAGAGCTGATAATAATTAGCGTTTGCAAACCAGTAGATCACCTTTCATGCGCTTCTGTTGAAGCTTGATAAATGGCAACAACTTCATCAATATTTGGGGTAAGGTTCTGTGCTTTTGAGACTCTCCGGATGGATTGCAGGTGTTCATCTGTGAGACTAATCCTACACGCTGATTTTAAAGATAATATACTTGACATTGCACATCTAATATATCATTATTCCGATGAACAACAGAAGTGTTATCTACTCGCATAGATGGACATTTGGAGGAAATGTGCCCTTTTAAAAATACCTGATTAGAGTTATTTTCCAACAGACAAAGCAAAAGCCCTTCTGTCTGTCAAAAACAGACAGAAGGGCAAGCCGTTAAGTGACACGGTTGTAGATATTGTATTTATTGTTTTAAGAAAGCAATTGTTGATTGACCACCTCCTTGTCATGCTTTCAACAGCCAAGCAAAGGCTACAATATTTTATACCCATACAAAAACACCACAATTCGGGAGATTTGTAATTTCAGTCGGAATGTCGGTAGACAAGGGAAATATCCAAGAGTCCTCCAAAGAATCCCTGATACTTAAAATGCACCTACTGCCATTATGAGGCATAAAATGAAACATCTAATGTACTTAGTTTGTTGTGTCATTGGTCTGTGTGTGTGAGTGTGAGTAAGCGTGGCTACCTGAGCGACTGTATCTTGTTCTTTTGTTCCTGCTGAGTTTCATGTGCACAGGACAGCAGTTTCTGGCTCTCTTCGAGCAGCTCCGCTCTGGTTTGAGATTCCATTTGCAGCTGCTCTCTGTCGCCATCACTTCTGGAGTCAGTCTGGGCATGAAAAACAAAAATATTTGCTTGTATTGCAGTCACAGGCCACAACATTGGGCGTAATTGCAAAATTCAACAAAAAATACAGATACAGTGGTACCTCAACTTACGAGTACCGGTACTTTAACCTACTAGTATTTTAAATTACGAGTCGTGTATCAGCTTTTTGTTATGCTTTAAATTGCGAGCATAATTTAGGTTACGAGTCTCCAAGGTGTTAAATAGCGTAGCTGCAATGTCCGCCCCAAAACATCTCATCGAACTTGGTAGAATTTACTTATAGCTGGAGATCGAAAAAAAATTGTTTCCCAATTATCGGAAATTCAACTTAAACAGCAGTCCAGCTTCCAAAGTCTTCTGCTGCTGCTTGAAGTTTGCTCTTCCACTTGCGGCTTGGTGCAGAGCACTCGCTTGAAGTTTTTCTGTGTGTCCAGGGTGTGTGTTGCTCTGAGCTACGAACAGGCGATGTCACCGCTACCGCCTAGTAACCCTACTAGCACATTGCCTAAAAAGCATCTGTCCACTCTTCTCTACCACAACACCGGTTGCTGGAAATAACGTAACAAGGAATATGCTTTCTTTTGCTGCCATCTCTCTTGCCTTTCCTCTTCGGTAACTCTGTTCGTTGTGAAGGTTGGATAATCTCACAGAGATGTTTTAATGTAAGTACAGATGCACGTTCTTTAGGAACCCATGAAATAAAGTGTGGGCTTACCCAAGACCCAAATTTAGGTCCTAGTATGTTTAATCTTTATATGCTGCCTCTTTGGGACATCATTAGGAGAAACAGAACCAGTTTCCACAGTTAGACTGATACATTTGTACATTGCCGTGTCTCCTGATGACACAGGGCCAATAGATACTGCATTTTAGACATCAAGTCATGGATGGCAGTGAATTTCCTACAGCTCAACCAGGACAAAACAGGTTTTAGTTATAGATCCTGCAGGCCAGAAGGATAATTGTTTACCAAATTTACAACATTTTAAACCAACACAATCCGTGAAAAATCTGGGTGTGATTTTTGACTCCAAGCTTACTTTTATCCAATTTATCAAAAAGGCCATATGATTTCTGCGTTAACGTAACCGAATAACAGAATTGGCCAATAAACTGGAATCCTCTATTAAATGCAGAACATCACGGAAATTGACATGAATGTGAGTGAAATGCTCTAATTGTGAGAGAAGCAACATTTGTTTGGGAAAATGTTGTGTCAGGGACCCAAAACACTCTTTCATTCCTATCATGAACTTAACAATGCTGAGACGACCACTTGAAGATAGACGACCACTTGAAACACAGACTAAACTACAAAGCGAGCGAGAACAATCCATACACGAGACATCTCATCTGTTTGTGTTGTTGTGAATGACATCGATGTAAGATCAATGTACAAAAAAAAGACAGCAGCAACAACTTGAGGTTCCCTCGATTTTAATATAGTTTTATTAATAATAATATTTAATAGCCTCAAGTCGTCAACTTAAAGATCAGAACAACACACTTCCCCCCTTCACAATAACAGCGCTGTGCACAACATCCGGTTTGACTGTGCTTACAGAATAAAGATTTACACAAGGGTAATGTAACTAAAGCACTTATTGATACATTTACAAAATTATTATGCTTTGACTTAAAATAATGGTCAATTTTTTTTAAATGATATATTGCACCAATTGGAGGATGTTTGCATTTAACTAACATTTGTAAGTTTATATCAGGGGATGTGAGTTCGTAAAGTCCTTTGAAACACTTGAGATTAAGGGCTATATAAATACACTTGGAAATTTGCATTCATTACACAAAAACCACACACTATATGGTGGTAAAATAAAAGTGTAAAAGGTAAAAAAAAAATGAATTTAAAAAAAGATCTAAACGCAAAACAGAATTTTCATAATGTTATTTTAATTTATTGTTGTTACTATTATCCTTTTATGTGTTTGTTACTAATTTATACCCAGTTCTTTTAAATTACTTTTTAAGTTGAGTGTTGGTGGTACAATAACTACTCTTGTTTTCATATTAATAAATAATTGTGGTTTTAACCATGATTTCAATATCAATCAAAAATATACATAATTATTATTTTGGCCATAATCGCCCAGCCCTACTTGGTTGTGGAACGCAATGTGCTCTTAGATTGATGTACCACTGTATAAACAAGTCTATTATTGCACGTGTGGTTTGTAGAAGTGCAGAAGTGAGAATGTTCAATATCCTATTATGGTTTTGGCATGGCATCTCCTTTCTAAGTTCATGTGTCTTGTCCAAACCCAAACAACTCACACATGTGCGTCTCTGGGCCATCCTACAGAGCAGCTCCCGCAGTGCGATCACAGTCTCCTGCAGTGCCCTCTTCTCTTGCTGCCAGCTCATAGGGGGCTCTGAGGAGGATTTATCCCCCTGGTTCAGTAAAGTTGGGCCCTCATCCTCATGAAGGTGTGAGATTGCGCTTAATGCCTGGACATGTGGCGGGGGACGTCGCTGGGACAGGGTGAGTATTCTACAGCTTTCTTGGTACACTTTCCTTAACAGCACCTGGAAATATGATACATTATTGTGATGAACTGATATAAGCATCAACTAGTGTGTATACATCTACCTGAAGCTCTGGAGACAGCAGGTCATCACTGTAGCTCATGCTGCCTGCAGCACTGTCAGTGTTCGCAGTGGGGTTCATGCCCCTGCAGCGGAGATACTCCACAAACTGAGCATCCAGCCTCTCGGTCTGGTCCAGTTCCACTCTCAGCCTGGCGCCCAGTTCCGAGCTCACATCTGGACAGCAAAGAAATCACCATTAAATGTGGGAGAAAATGCCATTACGTATGTCAAGCTGGTTGCTACTCACTGCTGCCGTAGCCATCACTGGCCCACTCTGGTGCTGATAAGGAAGAGGTGGAGCCAAGTAACGATGGCGGCGCCGTTATGTCACGTCCTTCAAACTCACACACCTCCAAAGACCATACAATGATATAGTTAAGGAGCTTCGTACAGAGGTCGACAAGGTGTTCTGGGGACATACTTTACTTGCACCGACCGAGTCCAAGTTATCCGAGAAGGACAGAGACCGAGGGGAGTGGCTGCTCTGCGTGGCCAGGTCAGGGGTGATTGTCCTGGAGAAAGGCAGCTCCATGGGGACCACGGGAGACTTGTTGGCCCGAAAGTGTTCCAGGTCTGTGGTGTTGAGTGCGCTCAGCTCCGACAAATGAGAGCCCAAAACAGAATCGTGGAGCTGATCTCTAAACACCTCTTCAGAGCGTTCCAGATGACGCACAACTTCCGGAGAGCTAAGCTCAGCATCGTCACGATAGACGATCACTCTAGCCTCGAAAGTTCTCTGAGAAATATCTGAAAGAGAATCTTAAGAATGAGTCACAGAAGCGTGTTTACTTTTTCTTTTTTCATGGCTGAGGGGGGAAAAGTGATGATTTAATACCAAACTGTCAATTGAACTTATTGTGACATAGTAAAAGCCATATTATACAACGCCAGCAGGATTTTGTTGCCAATGTGAAGAGACTCAACTCCCATGCACACTGGTTAGCTTTGTTTTACACTTTGACGGGTAATGTTGAAAAAGTGTGATGCAGAAAGTTAACTTGCCTTCAGCAATCCCTATATTTTCTGTTGGAATGTATGATTTTTTTCCCAAGCATATACCAGTACAGATAACTTCCTGTTCCTCCAGACTGAGACCGAAAATGTATTAAAGTCTAGTATTCTTTATATTGTTATAATTTACTGTAGTTTGTGCACACCTTTCTTTGTGGCTGGCTTAGGGGCAGCTTCTTTAGCAGCACAGGTTTTCAAAACACCATCACAGAAATGGGTACTGTTGTTTAAGTTTTAACCGATACTAGTACCAAATCGGTACTTCAAAAACAGTGCCAGCGCTTAAACGGTGCCTGAACCATTCATTTAACACTGAAATGAAGCACAGACAGCTTCTTTTTTCGGTGAGGGTACTCTCGCTTCTGTTGGCACTGGTGCCATTATGTAATCAGGTTTAGGTGCCCCTCCTTAGTTTTAGGTGGCTAATAAAGTTCGATGTGCTGAGCCTCGAGTTTTTTCCCCTCCCGGAATGTTTCAAGAGGATTTGGTGCAAATAGTTTGCAAAATGTTTTCCTCTGACACTGTAGCTATGTGCACATGGACAAAATTAACCGAATTAAAAGCCGAGCCGGGATAAAATGGCTTTATGTAAACAAACCATTCAGAATATTCTGACCCAATCACAAACATTCAGATCAAAATTTCTTATGTCGATGGTCATTCAGATTGGAGCGCATGTTTGGGTCAAAATTATCCTTACTGCGCATGTCTGTGATGTCAACTATACTTTGGTGGTGGAAGTGGAAATACATTTAATAGTCTTGGAATGAAGCGGTTGTCTTGTTGCTGTCTACCCCCATTCAGCATGTACAGAAATACACAGCGTTATACACTGTTGAGCTTGTTGCTCTAAAACCGAGACCAGCAAAAAGAAAAGTATGGTCTGGTGTGTCATGTGTCGACGTGACCATAAAAGGAAGGATCCAGTTGTCGTCTCAACGAGCTGTTTTAATTACGGCCTTACAGCTACTCCAACTGTTAACTACTAGCCTTAGGCACGTACAAAGTATGTCGTTACACGAAAACACGCCCTGATTACGTAACGTCTGCAACTATAGAAACTACGGCAACCGGTACATATCACAACATGGAAGACACAAAACAGCTCTATTGCAAAAAGAGGGGTAAAACAAAAGTAGCCAACAGAAGGAAAAATTCATAATGTGACAACGTTGGACAAGCAGAAATGCGCGGACTCATGTTTGTTTACAGCGGAAGTCACTGCTTCTTCTACTTCTGTTTACAGTATGTGCTGCGCATGTCAAAACAAAGTATTCCGATCTACGTTGCAATGCATGAAAACGCACATCATAGTTGAATAATTTTTTAGGGTCTATGTACACAGTAACATTCTAATCTGAATTATGATCAGTTTAAATACATTTTGCCCATGTACACACGGCTATTGAAGAAGTCCCACACAATTGACACCATGTTTGTTAATAATAATTCAGTTTTATGTAGACCGACTGTAGTCTAGCTTATTTTTTATGTTAGAAAGCGCAGTGCAGGAAGTTGATCTGTCCTAAACTAACTTAAATTTTGCATCCACTACATTTTATGCCATGCGTCAAAGGTTGGGTGATTTTATTTTATTAAGTCCTTTATTTAGTTTTGTGTTTTTTTACACTTGTATGACAATATCAGAAAGTTTGATGCAGGAGTTTGGTTAATTTTTTGTTGTATTTAGTCTTTGCAAACAGCAGTTAACCTATTTGAGTGTAGTTCATGACGACTCACCATTGGGTGAGCATCCCTTGAGGTGAGTAAGCGTGTCTCGCTGATGCCTTTGTTGTCTAACTTGCTGTAGTTGTTTTTGCTGACAGGCCAACGTCTCTTCGTGCAAGGCCAGGTCCTCCTGCAGACGTACAAGCTCTACTTTCAGGAGGTGGTTGTCATTCTCCAAGTTGGCCAGGGCTCGGTTTTTGCTCTAAAGCGAATATATGAAACACAGTTAAGCCAAGTATAAAGATCATGACATGCACCCATACATAAGTGCTGTTGTATGCAGGTGGTATATCAGATTATTGTTACCTGTCCTCCCTCGTGTAGTTTTTCAGCTCTGTGGGTGCTGCTGCTCAAGCTATGTTTGACTGCTGTCAACTCTGCCCTCAAAGCATGATTTTCCACCCTCAGTCCGGTCAGTTCCGTCTCCCTCAGTCTTAAAGCAGCCTCTGCTTCAGTCACAGTCTCCTCTGAATGCGTCTGTCAATGGAAAAATGTCATATAACAATAAAGTAGTATCAACATAGTGACTGACCATAAAAGCAGTAACTTCTCCTTTACTTCCATACTTCTACACCACATACAAATGTATGCCACACCATTTATCAATGCCACAAATCTGACATATTCTCTTGTATTTACCTCGTCATGACCTAAGCTACATTTTCTTCAGTGCTGAACAAAGTGGATGAGACCACAAAAACGTGAAGCAGTCCAACATATTCTGACGCTTCTGTTGTACCAAAAACTCCAAAGAAATATCAGCAAACATTTTAAAAACAAAAGCTAACCCCAAATATGATCTGCTTCCTCATTTCAGTGTTACTTCCCTTTGCGAGAGCAACATCCCGCCGTCTCTGTAGTGGCGTTGCTGTGACGTGTCTTCCGCTCTAACTAAAACCAGATGTGGTCTTGCAGCTTGCACAGCTGTACTAAGCAGGGTTTTTTTTTTTTAAAGGGCAGCTTGGCATTTCCTGTTTGAGTATTGTGTCAATTCTGTTGCCGTACTATTAGTGAAAGCTTTGCAAGGACAAAATGTTGACTACAGTATGGGATAAATTAATGATAAATTAAATGTTCATATCATTATCTATATTAAAAGGCATACTATCATTGAATGTGTTTCGCTCTTGTTTTGAAGCCCATGTTGCGCTGCCAAGGGAGTTACAGAGTTGACAATGTTGTAGTAGTTGAGACTGAATTCAACAGCACCGCCGCTGGTTGCAGCCAGGTAGTGCACTACTACATTTTAACAAACGCTACTTTAAAAGGGGGAACTGCACTTTTTTTTTTGTAATATTGCCCATCGTTTACAATCCCTGTGTAAGACAAGAATACATACAAACAGATATGTTTTCTGAATATTAACCAAGTATAAGCGATATTGTTATCATAAGCCCTCACACAGACAAACTATTTTTAGGATATGGCCATTACCCAAAAAGTTGGAAACTGGCAAGAAAGAAACAAAAAGATGCTTGGTTGCGGCACTTTTTTAAAATTTTTTAAACCCTGTGTGAGGATTATGATTTATTCTTCACCTAAGATGATATGAACATCCCATCAGTTGGCATTCCAGTGAGAGCAGACACCTTACAGTAGAGATGCGCGGTTTGCGGACACAACCGCGGAGTCCGGGAATTATCCGCGGGTCGGGCGGTTGAAATAAAAAAAAAATTAGATTTTATCCGCGGGTCGGGCGGTTGAAATAAAAAAAAAAATTAGATTTTAAATAGATTCAGGCGGGTGGCAGTTAAACCAATTCGGAAATATATATACATAGTTAAATGTTGTTACCCACATACGAAAAACGAGCAGCACTCTTTGAAACAGGCAATTATTTATCATCAGGTACCTGCAGCACGCCACAACAGAAGAAGAAGAAAAAAAAAAAGATGCAACGCCGGCAGCAAACGTGGTACGCGACAAACTAAAAAAGGGAATACTAAAGACCAGGGAAAAAAAAGGCCAGAAAAGTTCAGCGTGGACTCGTTTTTATGAGGTTGTAAATCAGGATGATAGTAATGCTGGCTACGTGATTTGCAAGAGCTGCGACGCTGTTTATGTCTACGACAGTCACAAAACCGGGACATCTAACATGGTGCATCACATTTGTGCAAAACCCCGAACCTCCACAAACACCCTGAGCATGAGCAGTTTCGTCCGCCGTGATCCCAGAAGAGTGCCACAGGATGTTAAAACAAGGCTTACAGGATGCATGTGTGAACGCAGCTGCCTGCAGCAGTTTGAGTGGCGCGAGCGCGCTTGGAGGTGCGCTCAGCGCGGCTCCCAGATGATTGCGCACTGGTGTGCGTCTGGGCCGTGACAGCGTGGCACGCATTGAATGTCTCTGCTGCATTGGATCAGTCTCCTTTCTTTAACAGGCAAAAGCTTTATAATCTCACTAATGCCTTGCATCGTCTATATTAGATATATAACAACGGGTGGGTGCGGGCGGGTGCGGTTTTGATAAAATGTTAGTTCGGGTGGATGGCGGATGGGTGACGACTTTTGTGATGCGGTTGCGGATGAAATAATTGCCTATCCGCGCATCTCTACCGTACAGTAAGTGATTTTATTATCTTCATAGTTTGTATTTCTTGTTGCGCAAAAACAAATTCTGTGAATGATAGACAAAATTCCCCAAAAAAGTGCAGTTCCCATTTTACTCTTGGATGCACAACCTAGTAATACATATACTCTTCCACAAGTGGAGTCAAAAATTACTCCAATAAAATTCTGTGTTTGCTATAAACTGGGTTACTTTTCATAATCTTTGCAACAATGAGTTGTAATATTTTCATATTCCAGGTATTCTCCATAAAACATGCTTGTGACATGAGGCCATTGATTAAAAAAACTGCATTTTTTATTGTATCAATATTCCTTCCATAAATGGAGTCAAAATGATCCCAAGCAGTTCCTATAGAATCTTCTGTGAACCTTCAATTCCTAGCAACTGACTGTTTCACTTACACATCTGAAGTCAGCTCTCACATCTGACAACTTTGACTGTCAATACTGTCCCACTTATACATCTGAGGTCTACATTCTCACCACCCAGGAAGGGATCACGTGACTCTTCTGCCAACATGGCCACCAAACAGAACCAGTCACGTGACTCTTCTGCCAACATGGCCACCAAACAGAACCAGTCACGTGACTCTTCTGCCAACATGGCCACCAAACACAACCAGTCACGGGACTCCCCTGCCAACGTGGCCACCAAACACAACCAGTCATGTGACTCTCCTGCCTACGTGGCCACCAAACACAACCAGTCATGTGACTCCCCTGCCAACATGACCACCACATACAACTACCGGTAGTCACGTTTCTCTCCTGCCAGTTTGATGGCCAGTTGCATCAAATGTGAGCGATGACATTAGATGTGTAAGTGGGACTGTCAGAGTTGCTAAGAATTAAAGGTTCATAGAAGATTCCAAAGGAACTGTTGTGGTCATTTTTGACCCCACTTGTGGAAAAGTGGGGTAGTGATACCAAAACTGCAATTTCCTAAAATTTATGAAAAAAATAAATAAAAAAGCAAATGGCCTCATGTCAAACATGTTTTATGAATAATACCTGGAGTATGAATATTTCTTTTGCATCTGAGGGTTAAGCTCTTACCGTTAATTTTATGGGAAACACAAACTTACCAGCACTTTCTTTTGAGCATTTTCTTGGCTTTTTACTCTCTCTGGAAGCTGCATCATCAGGTCTTCAATTTGGCCCTGGAGGGATGCAACGTCCTGTCTGAGCCTTTCATTTTCCTCCTGGAGCTGCCCCTTCTTCCTCTTGAGCACCTCAATTTCGGCCCACAGTTCCACCCTTACAGTCACAAGTGTTTCCGCTTCCTTGGCAAAAGCCTCCTCGCTGCCCTTGATGTCAGCTTGAAGGCTCTTGACTTGCTCTTCCAGAGCGAAGCCGCGTTCTCGAAGAGCTTCCATTTCATTCTTTATCTCCTGCTCTTTTGCTTTAAAAACTTCAGTCTCTTTAACCGCATTTTGTTCCTTCTCTTGAAGTTCAGTAACCAGAGCAGTAATGTGCATTTTCTCTTCTTGCACCTGCTGGGCTTGTAGTCTAAAATCGTTCCTCTCATCTTCAGATATTTTTTGCTCCTCCTTGGCCTCTTCAAGCTGGGCCTTGACTTCCACCAGCTCGGCCTCCTTGAGCGCGATGAGCCCTTGGAGCTCATCAACCTTCTCCCTTTCAGCTGTGAGCCTTCGCCCAAACTCTTCCCCGTGTCCTCTGTACTCATCCTCCTGGGTGTGCAGCAAACGCTCCAAGCTCTCTTTCTCCGCCACCACCGTCTCCAGCTGACTCTGGAGGGCTTTGATGCGAGATCGAAGGGTCCGAGAGGAAGTTAGACCGAGCTCCTGTTTTAGGTTGTGCGGCTCGCATTGCCTCTCTAGCTCCCGGAGGTTGAAGTGGTGAGGTTCCGGGCTAGGAGCTGGCGAGTAGTTGATGCTGTCGCCGTCCTGAGAGTCGCTGACTTCATGCACGTTGGCGCTGAGCGTAGAAAGCTCTGCCTGTAGCTTGCTGATGACCTCGTGAAGGCGCTCCTCCTCTTCATGTCTGTCCTGACGCAATCTGGTGATTTCGGATTGAAGATGCTCCACTTGTGAGCTCAAATCGTGAAGGTCAGCCTCCAAATCCTTTTGACAGAAGGACAAAAAAACAAATAGGCAATTTGTGTTAAAAAAAAGTAAATGATTGGCACAAACATCATTGTGTGAATGCTCCAAAGCATTCACACATGGTTTTCCACACCAAAATTCATCCATTTATCAAACTTCTTCTTCTCTAGATTGTGGCGCGCTCTACCTTCCACATTTTTCACCCGATTCAAACCGTTCCAACTTCAAACTGTTCAGCCTATTCGGGAATCGCGGGCTCTCTCTTGACAAATTCCAAAAATTCCGACATTTCCCAGAATTCCAGGTTTTCCAGGACAATTTTCTTATTCAAAATGAATTGGCCATTTTTCAAACTTCCACCATTTCCACATTTTTCAACCGATTCAAATCATTCCACCATCCTGGAAATTTAAACTACCTTTTTCCAAGTTCAAAAAAATTCCAGGAAATTCCTGTTTTTCCAAAGCCCTATTTCCACCTTTTTTTTGGCGACTACTCCTTCCACATTTTTCAACGCATTTCAACCGTTCCACCGTCAAAACATTCCTCTTTTTAAGGACATAAAACAAAGCTGTTTTTTGAACTGGAAAAATTCCCGGTTTTCCCAAGAATTCTGTAATACCATTTCTCAATTCAACAGGCTACTACTTCAACATTTCTCAAAAAATTTGAAAAATTCCAACACCAACTATTTCAACTCATTCAGACCATTCAAGTTTTTTTACCATTTTCAAAAAATAAAATCACGCTTTACCCAAAAATTTTCAAATGTTTTGGAAATTCCCATTGAAATCAATGGGACATTCTTCAAAGATCCACAATTCCCACATTTTTCATCTGATTCAAACTGTTCCCACTTCAAAGTATTCATCATGTTTGGGAATTGTGTGCTCTACTTCAACAATTCTAAAAACATTCCAGGATTTCAGATCAACTTCAGCATTGGAGCATTCACACTCAATTCCTTCAGGAATTGCCTCATCTAGTTATAACTACTGTATGTTTCAAACAGGCAGAACAGTGCAGCCTTGGATCTGATCTGTACTAATCACAAATGCATTTCCATTTTTGGGTCTATATTTTTCCCTAGAACACAAGTCGTCTTATATGCGGGGGTCTAGGAATTCTACACGTAAAACAGAGCGTACCAAAATACTTTTCCCCAAGCAAAACAGAGCTTTTCTTCTGGTCATCCACACCAAGTAATTTTGTCACTGAAAACTAAAAGGCTTATTTTATGTATGTGTGTATGACCTTGTTGTCCCTGGTATTTTCCAGCTCCAGTTCCAGCCTCTGGATCTCAATGTTGAAGTGGTCAATCTCCTGGTTTTTGTCCTTCAGTAGAGCGGATGGGAGACTTTCCTCCATGAGGTCTGCCACCTTTCTTTTTTCATCCGCCAGTATGGCAAGGGTGGACACATTCTCCTAGAAATAGTTAAAAACATATACAGTACATATATATTTACATATATTGTCCTAAGAAATAAGATTATACAAAGTATGAGTAAACTTGTGTATACTTTAAAGTTAGTCAGTGTACAGATTTCAAAACAGATTTACAATCCACTGAAAGTCAATAAACACAACCAGTACAGTTGTGACTCGTCACTTTGCACTTCAAATTTTGCAAATTGACTATGACGGTTTTTCAAATTATTTAGTAAAAAAATCATGTCATTATTCCTTGCTGTCTTGCGTTTGACTATGTCCTCTTAGTCAAATGTATGTATATTTTTGCCTAAATAATTTATTTAAGCATAGAAATGGCTAAATTAACTTAAATTTAAAGTACCATATTTTCCGTTTTTTAAGCCACTACTTTATTCCTAAACTTTAAACCCTGCGGCTTATACCAAGGTGCGGTTAATCATTGCTAACGGCTACATTATGGAATGGATTAAGCAAAGAAATCAAACAATGTATCGTACTAAAATTATGCACTTTAAAAAACTTATTTTATCCATTTAATGACTTTTCTGTAACACAGGGTTTGGAAATATTTATGGTATGTAAATAAACATTTACAAAATCGATTAATGTAAATCTCTCATTTAACAATGTACCAGTACATATATGCGGCTTATATTCCGGTGCGGCTAATATATGAAAACTTATTTTTTTTCTCCTGAAATATACTAGGTGCAATTTATAGTCTGGAAAATACGGCACTGTACTGTACTTACCGGTACTGTATTACACAGCAAATCAAATACATTACAGGTTAATGGTTGCTTTTAAGAACTGTGTGAGAGAGACTTTATTACTCTAAAGTAGGGATGTAACGGAATCAAAACCTCAATGTACGATATCACGGTATTAAGGCCACAGTACCATATAATTGTGGTATATGTACAAAAAAACCAAGTGTAATGTTGACTATGCAGGTGTTATTTCATGTCTAGAGGGCTCTAATGTTAAAAAAATATATTTAGAAGGTCATTAACAGGTTTTTATGCTCTTTAAAAAAAAAAAAAAGTTGGATACATCAATAAGAATTCCTATCACTTATTTAACAGCGATAAACAAATGACGACTTTAATGTCTAAATAACTGGCAAAATAAATGGTGTCTTTTATGGAGCGCTAAATGGTGGTTCTTAGCGTCATGGCATAAGTGCTGCCAGCCCTGGGGAGTTGTGGTTCGTGAGGGGAAACAAATTCCAACTTGTATTGTGACCAGTGTTGGGACTAACGCGTTACAAAGTAACGCGTTACTGTAACACCGTTAGTTTCGGCGGTAACTAGTAATCTAACGCGTTATTTTTTATATTCAGTAACTCAGTTACCGTTACTACATGATGCGTTACTGCGTTATTTTACGTTATTTTTTATGTAGTATCGGCTAGAAACTGAGGATCTGAGTGTGTTTTATTACAGCGAAGCAGAGACGTGCTTCTGATTCTTCCTCTGCGCTCTCTGTGTGTGTGTGCGTGTGGGAAGGGGAGGGGAGGGGGGTGCGCAATACAACGTAAACCGTTGGCCAACCAAAAAGTAACCACAGAACACTATACGGTATAGTGTTCTGTGGTTACTTTTTGGTTGGCCAAGCGGACGTGACGACAGGATGTCCCCACTCAGATCCGCACGGACCGGGAGGGGGCGTGCCTCAAGTCCGGCTGGAAATCGGGGGAAATTTGGAGAATGGTTGTCCCAGGGAGAGGCACTGAAATTCGGGAGGGTTGGCAAGTATGAGATATTCTCACTTATTTTCTTTTGTCGAGCACAAAGAAAAGAACATTTTAGTTAAATGTAAGTTGTGTCTTGGATCAAAGATCCCGTCTCCTGCCCAAAGCAACAATTCAAATCTGCCTGGTTAGGCTCTGTGTATGTCACGTGTGCCTTCCTTAGGTGAAGCCACCTTTACAGCTATGTTGTTGATTGATTGATTGATTGAGACTTTTATTAGTAGATTCCGTACAATTGACCACTAAATGGTAACACCGAAATAAGTTTTTAAACTTGTTTAAGTCGGGGTCCACTTAAATTGATTTATGATACAGATATATACTATCAAATATATACTAACATCATAATACAGTCATCACACAAGATAATCATCAGAGTATATACATTGAATTATTTACATTATTTACAATCCGGGGTGTGGGATATGGAGGGGGTTAGGTTTGGTTGGTATCAACACTTCAGTCATCAACAATTGCATCATCAGAGAAATGGACATTGAAACAGTGTAGGACTGACTTGGTAGGATATGTACAGCAAGTAGTGGACACAGAGAGAGAGATCAGAAAGTATAAGAAAAAGTGTCTACATTTGATTATTTACAATCCGAAGAGGTATTATGTGGAAGGGAGGGTGTTAGTTTAGGGTTGTAGTTGCCTGGAGGTGTTCTTTTAGTGCGGTTTTGAAGGAGGATAGAGATGCCCTTTCTTTTACATTCCATATTGAAGTGGCATAGAAAGAGAATGAGTTAAGACCTTTGTTAGTTCGGCATATGGGTTTAACGTGGTTAGTGTTAGTGTTATTATGCTGTTTGTTACTTATGTATGTTATGTTGCAGCTATTTAAAATAGTTTTGTCAATTTGTTCTGGCCTGAAATAAATTGGCCCTTTGAAACATATCTTTGTCTTTGTGTGTTGTATGTAGAGCACATTGCTTAGCAGAGTTTAGTGATACAAATGCATGTCAAGTTGATCAACAGATTGTATTATTCTCCACTACAATAACAGTACTGAAATGAAGGCTAAAAGGGCATTAATGGGAGCTTTAAAAAAAAAAAAAAAGTAGAAGTAACTAGTTACTTTTCATAGTAACGCATTACTTTTTGGTGTAAGTAACTGAGTTACTTTTGAAATAAAGTAACTAGTAACTGTAACTAGTTACTGGTTTTCAGTAACTAACCCAACACTGATTGTGACAATCTGAATATCTAATTCCTATATTGTAGACATGAAAATAGAACAACGTGAGGGGTTTCCTGACTGTTGTGAGATACAAAATGAGTTTAAACATGCATTGCTTACCTTGAGGTTTTCAATTTGCTCCTGAAGCTCATGAACTTGTGCAGCATTTTCACAAGTGAGCTGCTCCAGCTGTAGCGTGAGGTGTTTCAGCTCCACCTCTTTTATGCTCAAGTCTCTCTGCACGTTGTCCAGTTGGCCCAGTAGAATTTCAACCTAAAATAACAACACCCATATAAGCCTGAACCAGGGCTAGTCAACACATTTTTTTGGAGGGGCCACTTTTTCAAAAAGCTAAGGATTCCTTTCTGAGAACCAGCATTCACAGCATGGGTCTGTTTATTTCGTCAGCATTACTAAATTTTGGGAGGAAAAAGTGCAACAGGAGCACTCTTCTGTTTTTAAGGACCTACTGCAACTGCACAGAAAGCTAGTCAAAAATGGGCTGTAAGATGGCGCTCCAATGTTAAGAATCTAATGCAATCCAAGTTTTTTTTTTAACAGAACTCATGAGATGGTCTTCTGTTATTTCCGGGTTCGTTGAATAGTCTTCGGCCTAAACCCATCATTGCTACCACCCGTACATAAAATGAATGAGGATGTCTCAATCGTGGGATTGAATAGGGACGGTTTTTAAAATAAGTCTGTGGATACAGGAAGGCTTTGAGGGCAAAAAACAAATGTTTTAAATGGGAGCCAATAGTATTTTTCCATCCATTTTCTATTTTTCGTTTAGTTATTTTCCATGACTTTATTTTGCTCAAACAAACTGTATGTCACATTCAATACCACACATTTAGCATGTCATCTGACTTACAATATTAGTAATTTGTAGATGTCATGAAATAAACTTTATAAAAACATGTTACTATGTCTACTTTAGCTTTTCAGTTCCATAATCTACAACATCCTCAAAGTATCGGATCAGGACTCGAAATCGGATCGGGGGCCAAAAATGCTGACTAGGACATCCTTAAAAAATAATGGCCAAAATCCAACCAACCTCTTGTTCTTTGCTCTGTAGGTTTTCCTGTGCAGCATCCAGAGTGTCCCTAAGCTCTTGGGTGGGTTCACGCGTGTTTTCATGATAACAGTGTCGCGTCTCATCCAGTTTGGACTGCAAAGCTGATATCTGAAGCTTGTTGGTCAGCTGCTGCTGCTCCAGTGCTTGTTTGTCCTGACAAGACAGTAGATGCAAAATTAGGATTGTGGACAAACTATGGAGTAAAAATCCCAGAGCATCGTTTACTTGCGTGAGCTCCTCTTCTCTCAACTTTGCACGGTGAAGCTCTTGTTCAAGCTGACCGACGGATCTGTTGCATTCGGCGCTATTGAGCAGCTCTTGCTCGAGCGCTCTGATTCGCCCAGATAGCTTGTCAATCTCCTCATTGCGCTCGGCAACATCCCGCTGCGCTTGCTGATTGGCTTCCACTGAAGAGGCGTGGTCCTCGATCTTTTCTTTGATGATCGCTTGTAGATTCTCCACCTACAATCAAATGCAGAACCCAGCGTTGGGAGGTTTCCAGAGAGGTACACATCGTCAAGATTTGCAGACTATGAATTTTAACAAAAAAAAAATAAAAAGCCATTCCAAATGAGCAGCCTCTAAAGGAGAATGATAATGTGAAGGCATTCCAGGGAGTAGGGACATGGAGGTGAAAGAGTAATTAGGAGAGAAAGACGAGCCAATGGATGCAGGCACATGATTGATGAAAAGGGCATGAAGATTTAAGCATTACTAGTCCCAAGCTATGGAAGATGGCATGAAAATGATGCAACACATGCACGAGATTCAGACGTATGCCACAAAATCCATACCTGCAGAACCAAGTCCTCAAACTACAGCAATCCATTCAGCACAGGGATAAACACATGGCAATAGTCAAGCTCAGTTCATCACTTCAACCTCTACAAGCACCAATAGGCATTCAGTTAACAGCTTTTTACTGACAAATTGCACACAATTCACATAAAAACACACTTAAATGTAAACATGTGCACTTCTGCTGTAATTTCTTTGTTATAGTAAAGTAATCTGTACTGTACAGAGACTTATTGAGTGAAAAAAAAAGTCGTCATAACTTTAAGTTTGATTTAACAAAATAATTAACACTGAAAAAATTAATAATAATAGTAATTAAAATAGTTCAATTAAATATAAAGAGGTCATATTATGCAAGAATAACTTACCTTACATGTTTGGACTTAATTTGGGTATTTGGGATCCCCATAATCTCGAAAATTTTAGTCCAAAACATGGAGATGTGTCGGAGAAAAAACACTTGCTTTTTTTTTTTTTTTTTTTTTTTAAAGCAAACACTACGAATTTGAGACGATTGCGACGTATTTGCGTGAGTCCGCTATTTTTATTCAGTTGTAGTTGATAAGGTCCTTTCCCGCCCACTATCCTCTTGTCGTGAGGCAGACTGACTGCCGCCATCTCTAATACAAAGTAGAATATAGTTCTAACTTATATCTGTCAGTAGACTAGATATGGAAGCACTAAAAACTACAACATGGCTGACGGGGTGGAAACAGAGTCAAAGTAGGCTGGAAGGAAGGCTTCGGCACGTAAATACGATTCTCAAGAGTCAGAAAACGGCTTAAAGTTAGCGTGTAAAACAATATCTATGCAAAACTTTGATCAAAGCACCACCATTACATGTTTTGTAGACTATGGGTTCTTAGCCTTTTTGACCCCGTAGCCCAACATTTCCTTTACAGAGGGGACCAGGGCCAACTCAAATATTAACGCTGAATTAAAAATTTGACTCTTGATTTTAATGGTATTAAATAATTATATCTAACCTACTCAGTGGCCTAGTGGTTAGAGTGTCCGTCCTGAGATCGGTAGGTTGGGAGTTCAAATCCCGGCCGAGTCATACCAAAGACTATAAAAATGGGACCCATTACCTCCCTGCTTGGCACTCAGCATCAAGGGTTGGAATTGGGGGTTAAATCACCAAAAAATGATTCCCGGGCGCAGCCACCGCTGCTGCCCACTGCTCCCCTCACCTCCCAGGGGGTGATCAAGGGTGATGGGTCAAATGCAGAGAATAATTTCGCCACACCTAGTGTGTGTGTGACAATCATTGGTACTTTAACTTTAACTTTAACTTTAAAGTTTAACAGGATAAACATTGTCAAATAATATGAAACAATGTGTTAATCACAAAGATTATCAAGGCTTAGGAAAGGCTGGTTACAAAAACAAACACTAATCAAATAAACTGCAAACTCCTTCATCCAGCTGTATAATCACTCGCCATTCAGCAATAGATGATGTCTATTACCTGACACCTTCTATGTTAGCTACTTCTCTTTGTTTATAATGTCTATTTTCTGCTGGATTTACTCTCTAGTTTATGCTGCAGCTGTTACATATACTGTAATATTGTACATGGTAATTGTTATATATTGTATATATGATATAAACATAATATAATATATCAGTATATATCCTATATTGTACATATATTATGTAAATATTACGTATATATGTTATATTTTATATTGCTTTTAGTCTATTTTATACCTGCATTGTCCTTTCCATCTTTTCCATCATTTGTAACTGAGCTACTGTGTGGAACAATTTCCCTTGTGGATCATTTAAGTTTGTCTAAGTCTAAGTCTAAATGAAGGGACTCATGAAAACAGAAATGTACTTACAACTAAAATAAATCAATTCCAACTAAATTAATATATAGGTTTCTTAAACTGTCAATAAAATTAAAGTGCAAATCAAAATTCAGCTTCACCACTTTAGTCATAATTCTTGCGCTTAAGAAACGTCTCTATGACTTTAGCTCCAGACTTTGTTTGAGACTGTCATTACTGCCAAAAGTGGTGGAAAAGTGTATTACAACTGAGTGCTAAAAACATTGTTTGGCGGCGCTCGTTGCCCAACAATGGCCCTATGGTTAAGAAACACTGATGTAGATCCCTAGGAAGTGTTTTAAATGTAGGGAAACCAAACCTAATAAAAGAAAAAGAAGGCAAAACAAGCTACCGTATTTTTCGGACTATAAGTCGCTCCGGAGTATAAGTCGCACCGGCCGAAAATGCATAATAAAGAAGGAAAAAAACATATAAGTGGCAATGGAGTATAAGTCTCATTTTTTGGGGAAATTTATTTGATAAAACCCAACACCAAGAATAGACATTTGAAAGGCAATTTAAAATAAATAAAGAATAGTGAACAACAGGCTGAATAAGTGTACGTTATATGAGGCATAAATAACCAACTGGTATGTTAACGTAACATATTATGGTAAGAGTCATTCAAATAACTATAACATATAGAACATGCTATACGTTTACCAAACAATCTGTCACTCCTAATTGCTAAATCCCATGAAATCTTATACGTCTAGTCTCTTACGTGAATGAGCTAAATAATATTATTTGATATTTTACGGTAATGTGTTAATAATTTCACACATAAGTCGCTCCTGAGTATTAAGTCGCACCCCCGGCCAAACTATGTAAAAAAAACTGCGACTTATAGGCCGAAAAATACGGTAAATACCAAGGAACTCTCACCTTGTGCACTTTGAGGTCTCCCCCCGCCATCTGCCTGGGCTGACTCTCGAGCCGCCTGATCTCCTGTTGGAACTCATCTCTCTCATGCTCACGCTCAACGGCTTGTTCCTGTTTGCCATGAAACAATGCATAAAAAATAAAAAAATCACATGCAAAGCATGTTATTTCACAATCTAAAGCCCTCTATTGACAACAGGAGTTTAGAACATTCAGACAGAATAGATCACTGAACTCTACCTCCACACACTGAAGGAAATGGAGAAAAGTGTAAAAATCACCTCTATAAACTGCCGATTGTGTTTGAGCTGTTTCTCTAGCGCTTGAACTTGCTGGCTGAGGTCTTCGGTGTGGGTCTTGTGGTGCTGCTCTATCTCCAAGCCCTTTGTTTCCTGGTCCTCCAGCTCCCTCTCCAGGATCCTGAGGCGCTGCGACAGAGAGTCGCGGTCCTTCTCGGCCTGCCGCTGCAAGTCCAGCCTGTCCTGGGTCAAACGCTCAGTCTCTGCCAGCAGAGCTGTGGGAAAAGAGAGCAGATGTCTTACTCTTAACACGGCACGCTGGATATGTTGGGTTAATCACATAGATACACATACTGTCCTCTTCAAAAAGCAAAAGAGAGTTTTCAATCTAGAGCATTTTAAGGAAGGGAATGAATAAAGCACCACACGCCAAGAGGTTCTGCAACAAGATATAGAGTACTGGCACTGACTGTTATGAAAGCAACCAAACACCACAGCACACAGTCTCCCCACCTCCTCCTTACACATACTCTGACCCACAAACCAGCGTCAGGATCTAAATTGAGCCAATGGCCTACGGAGAGAAGACACATCTGAGCACGGCAGTTACATAAGTGCACGGCCGGTAGGTCACGTGACCGGCGTCGCACAAGCCCACACTACCCCCACTCACCTTTCTCCCTCTCCCCAAGGCCGGCAGAGAGATGCTCCTTCAGGCGTAAGAGCGCGGCGTGCTCCTCGCTGAGCTCCTGGTGCTTCGCTCTGATGCTGTTCAGCTCAGTGCGGAGGCCCTCTGTTTGGTGCACCTTCCACCTGAGGTCTTCCAGCTCCTTCACTAATCTTTCCTCTTGCGCCTCCTTCTGCAGCAGGACCTCCTCTAAAGACGTTTTTTCGGCCACATAGCCCCCCAGGAGCCCTGCATGGATCAAGTTAATTTCTACGTTAACAGAAGAACTTTGAAAATAATGTAACAGTAATGTGGAAAAAAATCTATATAGTGTAGAGCTGGGCAAATGGGGAGAAAAATCATTAAAAAAAAAAAATCACATCAGTCTCACGTCATAAATTAAGATTTTTATATTTTTAAACGTTACATTGCTATTGCTGTTAGAATAATTATGTATACATTATCACACAACTCTTATGCTTATGGGCCGTTGCTAAAGTTATTATAAATTGTGTTGAAGTAGTACTTCTCTATCTGTGCAAAGAGACGACTTGCAAATCCAAAGATTGGAAGTCGTCACGTATCAGTGTCTGTGTCCAGGAACTGCCTGCTGACTGCCAAGGCCGAACACCGCCGTGACGCAGACAAAGCCGAGACAGGGCGATATCACGACTGTTAGCACATTTGCATTTTTGTATAATCATTTTAATGTGTCTAACTGGTAACCACGTGCTTCCTCTATTTATCTGGGAGGTCCCTGGTTACATCACTGAAGCTGTCGCTGAGGGAAGGGGGTAATCTCGACAGCTTCAGTGATGTAACCAGGGACCTCCCAGATAAACAGAGGAAGCACGTGGGCTAGACTTTAGAGCGTGGTTTGGATCTGTAACTAGAGTACAGCCCAAAAAACGTCTTTCCTCAATTGAGCAAAATTTAACTCTGTCTCTGCATGATTCCTTGCTTCTCGTCTGTTTAATAGATGTCATCAGTGTTTGAACCTGACAATTGCTACTAAGAGAGATGTGAAGACATCTGAAAGTTATTTTTGATTGAAATATGTATTGTTTTGTCAGGGTCTGAACATGACAGATGTACTGAAGAATATAGAGATACCAGGCTCTATGTACAGTAGCTTACTTTACAATATTTACACACACTAATTATTATAAAACAATTTTTTGCTCATTGTTTTTTACATGTATTGTATATGCATATTATGTGAATGCGCCAAAGTATTTTAATTATTCCACCCTAGTTTTCGTTTGCCTTGACACCCTACAGTTTTTCTCCAATTCAAACCATTCCACTTTCAAAAATGTTCGGCTTATTCATGACAGGCATGCTACCATTTTTCCCCTCCCCAAAATCTTTACATTTCCAACGATTCCGCATTTCCCGGGACATTTTTCCCTCATTCGAAATGGACAATTTTACAAACCTCCACATTTCTTAATCGATTCAAATAATTCCGTAGTCAAAATGCTCCTTATTAGCGTTAGTCATTAGCGAGCATAGTAACATTAGCTTGCTAACACTAGCATTCTCCCCTTTTTTTAAAATGTAAAGCTAATTTTGTACGTATACTCCTCAGGGTCATATTTTGGTAATTGACATGTGTTAACTGTTAGCATGCTAGCTTTTTAGCAAATTTTACAGGTACATACTTGAGGCAAATATTTTGGTACTAGGGACAAGCGGTAGAAAATGGATGGATGGATGGATAGACGCATGCTAACGTTAAAACGTAAGCATGATACCGTTAACATACTAACAACGACATGCTAGCTTTTTAGCGATTTTTACATGTAGGCTATACACCTCAGTCATATTTTGATACTTGCCGCATGCGTACTATTAAAATGCTAACATTTGCATGTTAGCTTTTTTACCTATTTTTGAAAGTATACACCTCAGTCATATTTTAGTGCTCGGCGCTTGCTAACTGTTGAGTTACATTTTTTGTTACCTGACACTTTCTGGCTACTGTTCGCATTTCAGTTGGACTTTTCAGCATTTACACACAATGTATACTGAAATTGCAATTTCTGTTATTAAAGCTATTGTGTAAGTTACATAGAAGACTGGGGAATCAATCACTGATCCCTCATACAAGCAAGGACATGTATGCAGCAGTGGCGGGCCGTGCGTTTCCCACCTAGGCCTTCAGTGATCTTTGACTTCAATGATTACCTCTCAAAATACCATAAATGATGTCACCACATGATCAATGCTGGAGAAATACTATACAGGAACACATTTACACCCTACTGTGCATTGAATGACATCAACAGTATACAAAACGGGTTATTTTCTGGCACATTTAAAAATAAATTATAACGCATCAGCAATTAAAGCATATACCGTAAATGTATCTGCTTGGCTTATGGAACTTCCGGTCAATAAAGTTTGATTCAAAGTACACGCTTATCAAAGATATATCAACTGCCCTGACCACATGATGGCGACAAATACACATATAACAATGTTAATTAAAAATGACAAGCATGACACACTTCAACAACAAGAGTTTACAACTTTTAGTTGTAACAGAACAGCTACTGTCAACAACTTGTGATCTGTTTGGCTATCGCAACTGTCTTATCAACTGTATGTCCCCATTTACTTACAGTGCACGGACATTGTTGATTCTGAAGGCGTCTGGCAGATTTCGTACTGCATGGCAACATAAGCTAACTGAATTCTGATTGGATACAAACTAAAACTAAAAAAACAACAGCACTGGAACATGCATAATATGACATGAAAAGAATATGAATAATTTTAGATATTTAGGGAAAGTCAATTAAAAAATAATTCCATCTTTAATTATGATCATGATTTCTGGTTATGTTAGGCCAGCACAGAAGGCCTTGCTGGCCCCGACGGCACACCAGTAGTATGCAGGGTATGCACACATACACAAACAGTTTCAGAGACACAAACAACAATTTGCCATATCCAATGTGCAACATTATCACATTTGTAAACCTTATTTAACAACAGAACATGAAGTTATTTACTCAAGAACCATTATTCTCCTCCATGTTAGTGTGTTCTGATTTTTAAATATGTTGTACAGTTTGTACACATTGAACATGTAATATATCACTATGTTGATATATATGTTGAGCAAAACACATCCAGAAGTGACGCAAATATGTCTATAGCTTCTGTGGTAGAAATATGGTTACACTCAAAAGGGAAGAAACAATCTACTCTACCAAAAAAAAAGACAACATTCATACTTATACAAATCATAAACACACCTGACATGTCTAAGTTTATTATTATTATTTTTTTTTCATTTATTATTTATTTCAGGCAATGACATAAAAAAATTATTAAAAAAAAAAAGTACAAAGTTGATTATGAACATGTAATATGGCTCCCTACAAAGCGCAACCTTCTGTTCACCGTCTTATATTATTATCTTTGTGCCGCAGTGCGCTGTTGTATTTCTAACAGTCTGATAGAACATGCACAAAATAATACTATCGAAATTGTCTCATTACTATGAAAGAAAAGTTATTTGGCAATACATATTGTTATCGCTTTATAGGCCAGCCCTAATACAGTGTTTCCTCCCCACATAGCGGTTCACTTACTCAATGTCTTAGTAAATGATTTTTAAGTAGGTACATTGAGATTTGAGTTTTTAGTTAAAATTACATTGGTGTTTTAAGAACATAGAACGTGTTTATAAGTGTGTGAGAAAGCTGTGTGGAGGGCTTATAAAGACTTTAAATGCATATAATCTTAAAATTCATAACATAAGCCTCCCTGCTTTGCGGAAATTCACCTACCATGAGTGGGTCTTGAACATAACTCCCACGGTAATAGACGGAACACTGTACAGCTTTGCTACACTTATAAGATAGCTTTTGAAGTTGTGGCTTTTAATGACATCATGCAGGAAAAGCTCCTCCCTGACTGGGCCTCTCAACTGCACCTAACCCATGTATACACCCACCATTTTCAAGAAAGCTTTGTAATCTTAAGCTTTGCTGCGCTCTTAAAATAAAGCTTGTCTATCTGCCATCCATCCTTTAGTCAGGTATAGACGTGAGAGCACTATCTTTGATCATTTTTATTTTTATTCAGCGAATAGACTAACCTATGATGTCGCTGGTAAAACGTGAGTATAATGGTAGCACTGTGGCTCTTAGTGCTAATGTTGCTAACATCTGTGTCTACTCTTTAATGTTACGTTGTTGTATATGCTTCCCTCCCGCTCCCCATTAAAAATGTCTTATACTTTGGACAGGTGCACAGTTACAGTGTAAATGTAAACAAAAAAGTAAAGTGCACAATAGTGCTTCTTTGTGAGACACTCACGGATAAACAACTCATGGTATTAAAGCTACAAACAAACCAAAATTGTGTATTTCCAATTGGGGCTACTGAAGCACTTTCATAGAGAGATCGATCGAAAGATAGCGAAATAGATAGATGTATTACGAGATATACAGGTAAAAGCCAGTAAATTAGAATATTTTGAAAAACTTGATTTTTCGGTCCACTCTGTTTCCTGAGATCCACGGTCAACGCAGCCGTCTACCAGCAAGTTTTAGAGCACTTCATGCTTCCTGCTGCTGACCTGCTCTATGGAGATGGAGATTTCAAGTTCCAACAGGACTTGGCGCCTGCACACAGCGCAAAATCTACCCGTGCCTGGTTTACGGACCATGGTATTTCTGTTCTAAATTGGCCCGCCAACTCCCCTGACCTTAGCCCCATAGAAAATCTGTGGGGTATTGTGAAAAGGAAGATGCAGAATGCCAGACCCAAAAACGCAGAAGAGTTGAAGGCCACTATCAGAGCAACCTGGGCTCTCATAACACCTGAGCAGTGCCAGAAACTCATCGACTCCATGCCACGCCGCATTAACGCAGTAATTGAGGCAAAAGGAGCTCCAACCAAGTATTGAGTATTGTACATGCTCATATTTTTCATTTTCATACTTTTCAGTTGGCCAACATTTCTAAAAATCCCTTTTTTGTATTAGCCTTAAGTAATATTCTAATTTTGTGACACACGGAATTTTGGATTTTCATTTGTTGCCACTTCAAATCATCAAAATTAAATGAAATAAACATTTGAATGCATCAGTCTGTGTGCAATGAATAAATATAATGTACAAGTTACACCTTTTGAATGCAATTACTGAAATAAATCAAGTTTTTCAAAATATTCTAATTTACTGGCTTTTACCTCTATATAGAAAGAGATTTTTGGCTGTATTATGTCTATAAACTATCACTAATCAACCTGGTAATAGCTGTAACAGGTTTCTGGCTACACTTCTGTTAAAATGTAACAAGCTTGTATTCTTCTGTTTAGACACTTTACATTCGTTTTGAGCGAACGTAAACACAGGATGGTGGTGTAACAATATACCGTATTTTCCGCACTGTCAGCTTTTCTCAAAAGCTGACAGTGCGCCTTATAATCCGGTGTGCCTTATATATGGACCAATATTGAGCCACAACAGGTCTCGCAACTACGGGATGCATAACGTAACCCCAGCCTCCTATGCGGTGCGCCTTATAATGCGGTGCGCCTTATATATGAACAAAGTTTTAAAATAGGCCATTCATTAAAGGCGCGCCTTATAATCCGGTGCGCCTTATAGTGCGGAAAATACAGTAAATTAAATATTCAAATCATTTCCTACTACTGGCTCAGATTTAAATCGAAGGCAAGGGTTGATGATGGCTTTGCACTATGGAGGAACCTTGGCCGCTAGCTGAGGACGCGGTCATACACTTGTCGCTGTCAAATTTGCAGGACACAGCTAGAATGTGTCATCAACATGCTATATGACAATAGAACAACAGTAATGCAAGCTCTAGACAGCCACATTTATATCATGCAACAAAAATACTTTGAGACGTTTTTATACAGAATAGAGATTATTTTTCATCCGTTTTTATTTCTATTTGTCAGCACACAGCACTCACCTTCCGCCTTGTGGAGTTCCAGCTCCAGCTGACTCTTTAACTTAACCTCGTGGTCAATTTGTACCAACAGGACCTTGTGCTCCTCAACAAGTTGGGCTGAGTCCTCTTGGCCTTGAGACAGTTTTTCCTCCAGACACAAGTGGATGTTATAAGTCTGCTCCAGCTGTAGTGGGGGTGGGGAATAACAACTTTGGTTAGTAATTTAGGAAAAATATGCTTAAAGAAGAACTGCACTTTTTTGGAATTTTGTCTGTCATTCGCAATCCTTGTGTAAGACAAAAACACCTATGTTACTTTTTTTATGCATTCTAATTAGAGATGTCCGATAATGGCTTTTTTGCCGATATCCGATATTGTCCAACTCTTGATTACCGATTCCGATATCAACCGATACCGATATATACAGTCGTGGAATTAACACATTATTATGCCTAATTTTGTTGTGATGCCCCACTGGATGCATTAAACAATGTAACAAGGTTTTCCAAAATAAATCAACTCAAGTTATGGAAAAAAATGCCAACATGGCACTGTTATATTTATTATTGAAGTCACAAAGTGCATTATTTTTTTTAACATGCCTCAAAACAGCAGCTTGGAATTTGGGACATGCTCTCCCTGAGAGCATGAGCAGGTTGCGGTGGGGGTGTGGGGGTGGGGGGTACCAGCGGGGGTGTATATTGTAGCGTCCCGGAAGAGTTAGTGTTGCAAGGGGTTCTGGGTATTTGTTCTGTTGTGTTTATTAAAGTTAAAGTTAAAGTACCAATGATTGTCACACACACACTAGGTGTGGCGAGATTATTCTCTGCATTTGACCCATCACCCTTGATCACCCCCTGGGAGGTGAGGGGAGCAGTGGGCAGCAGCGGTGGCCGCGCCCGGGAATCATTTTGGTGATTTAACCCCCAATTCCAACCCTTGATGCTGAGTGCCAAGCAGGGAGGTAATGGGTCCCATTTTTATAGTCTTTGGTATGACTCGGCCGGGGTTTGAACTCACAACCTACCGATCTCAGGGCGGACACTCTAACCAGTAGGCCACTGAGTTACAAATGTTACACAAATGTTGTGTTACGGTGCGGATGTTCTCCCGAAATGTGTTTGTCATTCTTGTTTGGTGTGGGTTCACAGTGTGGCGCATATTTGTAACAGTGTTAAAGTTGTTTATACGGCCACCCTCAGTGTGACCTGTATGGCTGTTGACCAAGTATGGCTTGCATTCACTTGTGTGTGTGAAAAGCCGTAGATATTATGTGACTGGGCTGGCACGCAAAGGAAGTGCCTTTAAGGTTTATTGGCGATCTACCTCTCCCTACGTCCGTGTACACAGCGGCGTTTTAAAAAGTCATAAATTTTACTTTTTGAAACAGATACCGATAATTTTGAAACCGATACCGATAATTTCCGATATTACATTTTAAAGTATTTATCGGCTCATAATATCGGCAGTCCGATTTTATCGGACATCCCTAATTCTAATATATAAAGTACAAGGTGGCTAACAATGCAGCTAAGGGAGTCATCAATTGTGTCCATAAAGCTCTTAAAAAAAAAAAAAAAAAAAAAAAAAAAAAAAAACATCCAAAAACGGCCAACAATACTCCACTTGCATCTTGTGACCTGAATATTAACCAAGCATTGTTATTACAAGCGCTGATGTTAAGGAACTTTTTTTAGCGGCACTGTGATCACAGAGAGCTAACTACCTTAGGCTGCAATATTGACATACTGAGCCGGTGAGCTGCTGCATCGCTTCTGAGCTGGTAAAAGTTAACACCAGACTATAAATCATGCCTCTCACCTAGTAGTATAAAGTAGGGTTGTACGGTATGTACCAAGGAATTGAAAACGGTCCTAAACTGCCTTTGAAAAATACCGGAATTGTTTTCATCTGCACGCTGCCGTGCTGCGCAGTGACGTTGCTGAGTGAAGGAGTATATTTAGTGTGTCACCGCGCACACACTCAAAGCGCACAAGTAGATAAAGCGAGGAGAGGAAAACTGGCAAATCTCCTTGCTAACAAAAAGGGTGCACAAAGCGCAGTGTGAAGGTATTTGGGCTTCAAAACTATCGATCAAGGTAAAGTGTCACACTGCAAGCAGTGCTTTAAAACATGCCTCGCCAAAGGTGGCACAACCACCTGCACTTCAAACTTAGGTAAACATTTAAATAACCTTTTCGAACGTGTTATAAAGAGAAATGTAAATGTATAAACTATATATTTGACTTGTAATTGCATACATGTTCGAAATAAATTTAAACCAACATTAATCCAGCCCTGCACAATAAGTTTAAAGGTAATGTAGTCAACTAGCTCCCCTGTTGTGCACATACAGTTATGTAGACGTGCACACAGCTGCTTGGCTTGGGGCCACAGCCAAATACTAGCGGAGTCCAAATCGCCCACGTAGCGCAAACTAATGCAAGTGAAATGACTGAATTTTGTAACAAATTGCTACAATGTGTTTTATCTTTCACAATGTCTGTTTTACCTGCTACATGTCCTATCTGTGTACTTTTAGCAATACTATTGATTTTAGTATTTACTAATGATTCTATTTGTCGTAAAGCACAGACCAAAAGTGGCAACAAAAATCATGAAGCATTTAATAAAATGTCAAAGCTTTCTATTCTATTTTAACCTTATCCTAGATTATGGCAGACTATGTGTAACATGTAAAATAGTGCCCATGTGTTTCATGCCTTTTATTTAATTTTTTAATATTCTAAAATTGTTGAGTTTATAAGGAACCTTATGTTTATTGTATTGAAATATTTTTTGTATTTAAAATGAGGCCAAAAATATATTTTTTTGTGGTGCCCTTTATTTTGAAAAGTATCAAAATACATTTTGGCACCGGTACCAAAAATATTGGTAACTGGACAACCCTAGTGGAAAGTTGAAACTTTGACATACAACTCAGAGATGGCGAGGAAGACAAGAAAAAATATTTTGCGTGCATTTTTTTTTTTAACTTGCAGTACGATGATGATTAATTCTTCATCTAAATGAGAAGGTAAGAACATCCCATCAGTCAGCAGACATTGTACAGTAAGTGATTGTTTTATTATGTGAGTAGTTTGTATTTCTTGTTGCACTTAGCAGTACTGCTACATGACTATTGTTTCACCAAAGCTGAATCTGTTTAGCACACAGCTACTTAAACTTGCAGCTCATTCTCCGTATATCCAGGCTCAAAAATATAAGTTTCTGGATCATCATTTGTCCCAAAGTATTCGTTGTTGGCTTTCGTGAAGTTTGCCATGAGTAGTAGGTATAGTTGAAGGGAAAAGTGAACATTGTTGAGTTTGAGTTTATCGTGTTGAGTCTGTGAAATTAATACGCCGCTGTACTGCTTAAAAATGACAAACATGCGTGAATATTACATGTTATTATGAATAACCCTGTTACTACATTACATATATACTAACACAGTGTATATAAAACAGAGTTTTTTTTAGAGCGCTTTATAGGTGGAATAGAGCGACTCCCATTGGCTATTGTTAGCTGACTTTTGCTAGTGTTTATTTACGAGTTAGGATGCAGTAAAAAAAAACTAAAAAAACATGTGTTCTAGTCTCACATAAAGACTGTAAATGATAAGCAAAATTAAAAAACAGTGCAGTTCCTCTTTAACAGTACCTGCGTGTTGGCTTGATTGAGCAGCTCCAGGAGTGTATCCACTGTCTGGCGCAGTCGGCTGCAGGCGTTCAGGGCCGCCTCCTCTCCTCCGGGGTTGATCTGTGTGTCTGAAACCAGGAGACTCTCACAGAGAAGGTCAGTCAGCTCCATGTCCTCAGAAGTCACATCTGTGGCAGAAACCCCAAACGACACAACAAGATAAAAGTAACTGATCTGCTAGCATGCATGGGTATGCATATACAGGTAAAAGCCAGTAAATTAGAATATTTTGAAAAACTTGATTTATTTCAGTAATTGCATTCAAAAGGTGTAACTTGTACATTATATTTATTCATTGCACACAGACTGATGCATTCAAATGTTTATTTCATTTAATTTTGATGATTTGAAGTGGCAACAAATGAAAATCCAAAATTCCGTGTGTCACAAAATTAGAATATTACTTAAGGCTAATACAAAAAAGGGATTTCTAGAAATGTTGGCCAACTGAAAAGTATGAAAATGAAAAATATGAGCATGTACAATACTCAATACTTGGTTGGAGCTCCTTTTGCCTCAATTACTGCGTTAATGCGGCGTGGCATGGAGTCGATGAGTTTCTGGCACTGCTCAGGTGTTATGAGAGCCCAGGTTGCTCTGATAGTGGCCTTCAACTCTTCTGCGTTTTTGGGTCTGGCATTCTGCATCTTCCTTTTCACAATACCCCACAGATTTTCTATGGGGCTAAGGTCAGGGGAGTTGGCGGGCCAATTTAGAACAGAAATACCATGGTCCGTAAACCAGGCACGGGTAGATTTTGCGCTGTGTGCAGGCGCCAAGTCCTGTTGGAACTTGAAATCTCCATCTCCATAGAGCAGGTCAGCAGCAGGAAGCATGAAGTGCTCTAAAACTTGCTGGTAGACGGCTGCGTTGACCCTGGATCTCAGGAAACAGAGTGGACCGACACCAGCAGATGACATGGCACCCCAAACCATCACTGATGGTGGAAACTTTACACTAGACTCCAGGCAACGTGGATCCTGTGCCTCTCCTGTCTTCCTCCAGACTCTGGGACCTCGATTTCCAAAGGAAATGCAAAATTTGCATGGTTGGGTGATGGTTTGGGGTGCCATGTCATCTGCTGGTGTCGGTCCACTCTGTTTCCTGAGATCCAGGGTCAACGCAGCCGTCTACCAGCAAGTTTTAGAGCACTTCATGCTTCCTGCTGCTGACCTGCTCTATGGAGATGGAGATTTCAAGTTCCAACAGGACTTGGCGCCTGCACACAGCGCAAAATCTACCCGTGCCTGGTTTACGGACCATGGTATTTCTGTTCTAAATTGGCCCGCCAACTCCCCTGACCTTAGCCCCATAGAAAATCTGTGGGGTATTGTGAAAAGGAAGATGCAGAATGCCAGACCCAAAAACGCAGAAGAGTTGAAGGCCACTATCAGAGCAACCTGGGCTCTCATAACACCTGAGCAGTGCCAGAAACTCATCGACTCCATGCCACGCCGCATTAACGCAGTAATTGAGGCAAAAGGAGCTCCAACCAAGTATTGAGTATTGTACATGCTCATATTTTTCATTTTCATACTTTTCAGTTGGCCAACATTTCTAAAAATCCCTTTTTTGTATTAGCCTTAAGTAATATTCTAATTTTGTGACACACGGAATTTTGGATTTTCATTTGTTGCCACTTCAAATCATCAAAATTAAATGAAATAAACATTTGAATGCATCAGTCTGTGTGCAATGAATAAATATAATGTACAAGTTACACCTTTTGAATGCAATTACTGAAATAAATCAAGTTTTTCAAAATATTCTAATTTACTGGCTTTTACCTGTATATATGTATTAGGGATGTCGGATAATATCGGACTGCTGAAATTATCGGCTGATAAATGCTTTAAAATGTAATATCGTAAATTATCGGTATCGGTTTCAAAATTATCGGTATCGGTTTCAAAAAGTAAAATGTATGACTTTTTAAAACCCTGCTGTGTACACGGACGAAGGGAGAGGTACAGCGCGCCAATAAACCTTAAAAGCACTGCTTTTGCGTGCAGGCCCAGTCACATAATACCTACGGCTTTTCACACACACACACACACAATTGAATGCAAGCATACTTGGTCAACAGCCATACAGGTCACACTGAGAGTGGGCGTATAAACAGCTTTACCACTGTTACAAATATGCGCCACACTGTGAACCCACACCAAACAAGAATGACAAACACATTTCGGGAGAACATCCGCACCGTAACACAACATAAACACAACAGAACAAATACCCAGAACCCCTTGCAGCACTAACTCTTCCAGGACGCTACAACATACCCCCCCCCCGCTCCCCAACACCTCAACCTCCTCATGCTCTCTCAGGGAGAGCATGTCCCAAATTCCAAGCTGCTGTTTTGAGGCATGTTAAAAAAAATAATGCACTTTGTGACTTCAATAATACATATGGCAGTGCTATGTTGGCATTATTTTCCATAACTTGAGTGGATTTATTTTGGAAAACTTTGTTCCATTATTTAATGCATCCAGCGGGGCATCACAACAAAATTAGGCATAATAATGTGTTGATTCCACGGCTGCATATATCGTATCGGTTGATATCGGAATCGGTAATTAAGAGTTGGACAATATCAGAATATCGGCAAAAAAGCCATTATCGGACATCTCTAATATATATATATATATATATATATATATATATATATATATATATATATATATATATATATAAATAAATAAATATATATATAAAATTAAATATGTATAATTAAAGACTTGACATGACATAAACCTGCTTCGTGAGCCCCTTTAGTCCCTGTTGAGCTCCTCTGATGGGAAGATTGCGTAGACATGTTGGCACTGATCTTCTGCCCAATCAGTTCTTCGGTAGCAATAATGCTGCGAAGCATCTCAATTAACACCTTCTTCAGCTTGTCATTGGCCTGGTGCAGTTTACGTCTGAAAAAAAGAGACTGTGAGTGCTTACGCACGCACACCAGCATTGAAAGCAAAGCTTACCGCTCTTTCTTCGCAGCGTGCAGGTCATCAGTGAGCATTTTAAGAAGGTTGCCTCCCTCCTGGCCCTCGCGCTCCCGTCTTTGGAGGAGGGTGTCCAAAGTCTCCATCTCTGCACGCTTGCCTTCTAGCTCTCCCTGCAGACAGCCGACCTCCGCTCTCAACTGGGGAAAAACGCAAGACAAAAGCTTGATGTGAATAATTCCTCTAAAAATCCATTCTAAGAACCAAAGAGAGAAACACTAGAGACTTCTGACAATTGCAGGACATCATGACAATCTTTTAACTTACCTTCACCTCCCTGCGCGCCTCCCTCTCTGCCTCGGCTATCACCATAGCTTCCCTCCTTTTTGGCTCTCCCTCCCGCTCCCCATTAAAAATGTCTCATGCAGCCACCTGCATCTGCCAAACAATGGGGTCGCCCAGGTAACAGAACCCTCCCAACCTCTCTTAAGCCGCTCTTTAGTCAACCCCATAAGGGAGGGGTTGGGTGAGAGTACATGTTAATATCTTCCAATCAAACAAGCCAAGCTGGACAGGCGCCATGACGGTGGCAAAATAAAAACGCTAAGTTGATGTTTTCAGCCGAGAACACTTAATGGCTCCATGAGGATTACAAGTTCTTTTTGTGGGGGGGGGGGGTGCGGAATTATCTAAATGAAACTACTGAACTATTAGAAACACCCATAACTAATAGTGACAGTTTAAACTAGTGTGATGTAAAAACACTTAAATTTCTACAGTCACTAACTGAATCTAAAATAAAATATGTCTGAACCAAAAAAGCAATGTTTCTATATTGGGGAATAACAATTGATTAGGCAAACAATTATTAACCCTCATTATTAACTTGCTTTTTGTTCTTACTCCATTATACATGATTTTTCCTGACAGGGTTTTTTCATATAACATTTTCAAATTTCCATGTGTAATTTTTTCGCAGGGGTACGATACACTGACAGTTAATCGACGATATTCCATAGCAAAACAGGACATTTAAGTAAATTTTCTAAAGGGCAAAAAAAACATTGGGATTTTATTTCTTTCTTTTCTTTGCTCAAATCTCTAGATCAAGGTCCGCTGCAAAAAAAAAACACACAAAACTAACCTGTTTTTTTCTTTTTAACTAGGGATGTTCCAATCAGGGATTTATGCTGCCGATTCCGATCTTCAATGAGTGAGATCGGCCAATCCAGATCCCATGTATAAATAGTACTTTCTTTTTATTTATGATAAGTGCTATTGGCAGTTTAACATTTAACTAGTTCCTAATTATATTTTATGACATACAATTGTTATAGTAAAACAAAGTCAATAGTACACAATAACTAAACAAAAGCTAAAAATGCCATCGATCTTTTTTTTTTGCAGAAAAAGTTCTCCTGTGTACAGGATTCAAAGATTTTGAAAGAAAAATCTAGACTTCTTAAAGTCTCTGGCTTGCTCTTACTGTGTGTAAAATGTTTAGCCTCATCATACAGTCAAAATGATACTTGACAATGATACTTAGGATTAGGGATGTCCCGATCCAGGTTTTTGCACTTCCGATCCGATACCGATATTGTTTTTGCACTTCCAATCCGATACTGACCGATACCGATACTGACCGATACTGGCCTATCCGAGCATGTATTAAAGTTTAAAGTTATTTAGCCTACTTAGTTGTCAGAATCATGTTGAAAAGGGTTTTAGTACTCTTGATAACAACTAGCCAGCTGAATTGGGGGAGTTTGAATAATACACAATGGTTGGTAACAAGAAACTGACCTGTTTATTCAAGGATAAACACAACATAGACAAAATTATACATGACAAACAGAAATGGCATCATTGAACTAGGGCTGGGCGATATGGCCTTTTTTTTTAATATTGAGATATTTTAAGGCCATATTGCGATACATGATATATATCTCGATATTTTGCCTTAGCCTTGAATGAACACTTGATGCATATAATCACAGCAGTATGATGATTCTATGTGTTTTGATTGATTGAGACTTTTATTAGTAGGTTGCACAGTGAAGTACATATTCCGTACAATTGACCACTAAATGGTAACACCCCAATACGTTTTTCAACTTGTTTAAGTCGGGGTCCACTTAAATTGATTCATGATACAGATATATACTATCAGATATATACTATCATCATAATACAGTCATCACACAAGATAATCACATTGAATTATTTACATTATTTACAATCCGACGTGTGGAGGGGGGTGCTGGATTTAAGTGTCAAAAAGACAGCCAAAAGAGTTTGATATGAGAATAAATCTAAAGTTAAAATATAGGGTAGAAATGCACCCATTTGCAGGAAATGTAGTCTTGATTTTCAACATTTTCTTTCAAGGCTTGCATGTCTACATTAAAACATTCTTCTTCATACTGCATTAATATATGCTACTTTTAAACTTCCATGCAGAGAAGGAAATCACAACTAAAAAAATCACTAATTTTTTCATACAGTGTTGATCTGGAAATTTTTGCCTCGGCATTTTGATGGTGTGGGCGTGTGGCACCGAATGGAGATAAACGTCTCGACAGACGTTACAATATTTGAACAATGATGACGAAAACGGTTCTCTCTGCCGTGTCCGTGTGTCGAAAATTGTAATGCGCTTATTTTTTTATTTGATTTTGTGCGTGGCATAGATTTGCCGTGCGCAGAGGACGCTTGAGCAGTGCGAGTGCGCAATTGCGCAGGCGCGCACCTTAGAGGAAACATTGCTCGCACGGCTGCGCTAGCATCACAGCTAATGTTAGCCATGCTGCTACCTCTCTGCTGGGAGAGGACGTATACGTATGTGACATATGACGTGTATGACGTGACAGTATGTGACGTATGACGTGACAGTATGTGACGTGTGTAAGAAGGTGCGCTCGCTGTCTGTGAGAGGGAGACACAGGAAAGAGTGAGAAGAGCCTGTCGTGTAATGCCAGCAGCTAAAAGCAACTGCGTGAGAATCCACAGACCTGTGGATGTGTTGAAGGTGTGCTGGAAAATGCGGAACGGAAATTATGGAGCAGCAGAAAAGTGGAATGTATTATTTAAATCGGTGCGTTGGAAAACACGGACCGGAGTTTTTTTTTTTAAACTGGATCTGGATCTGCATTTTCCCATGCCTTGCCGATACGCATTTTTTGGCAAATATCGGCGGCCGATCCGATCCAAATATCGGATCGGGACATCCCTACTTAGGATATTAAGAAATGTACTTTATTTGTCGCAATGGAAGTGAATATTATTAACTTCAAACTGTGTATGGTGTATGTAATTATCCGCTTGCCGCCTCTGTCTATTGATCAAAAATAAAATATCGACTAGAGGTGCTCGGCATTGAAAGGCATTTATGAGCAATGGTTTATAACAAACTTTTTCACGAAAATCACCAAATTCTGATCAGCTGCTGACCAATCCGCACATCCCTCATTTTAAACCATTTGATGGCCTTTTGAACAAAAGGATGTCACAGTTTTCAAATACTTATTTTACGATTTTGAACCCGTGTCATTATCTGAATAAAATGGTAAAAAAAAACTTTTAAAAATTTTGAAAAATTTTAGCAAAAAAAAAAAAAAAAAAAGTTACAAAAAAGTGAAATATAAAAATCCCAAATGTTTTTACGCTCTTCAAAAACTTGAGAACCTTTTTGGCTTTCAAGATAATTAAAGTCACATGTCCCCAGAGGAAATTTGAGGCAAAATGGGTTGGAATTAGGTTTTCAACCAGCAAAGGCGCTATTCATTGAGGCTCAACTAGTTTGTGGGCTAAATATCCATCCATCCATCCATCCATTTTCTACCGCTTATTCCCTTTGGGGTCGCGGGGGCGCTGGAGCCTATCTCAGCTACAATCAGGCGGAAGGCGGGGTACACCCTGGACAAGTCGCCACCTCATCGCAGGGCCAACACAGATAGACAGACAACATTCACACTCACTTCGACACACTACGGACCATTTAGTGTTGCCAATCAACTTATCCCCAGGTGCATGTCTTTGGGCTAAATATGAATATTAAAAAAATCTAACCTACACTGCTCGCCCCCCACCCCCAAAAAGCCACCACCTTTAACTAAAAAAATAGGTAAATACCGTTTGGATATTTACTGATCATGTTTCAGCTGGCAATAAGTTATTCACCCTTAACTGAGGCTGTGAGTAGCTTCTCATTTGAGTGTTAACACTCAGATTGAGTAGCCTCCTCCCTGACCACACCTACTCTGCTGCGACTGGTTTGAGGTCAAAGGTTGGCTCCAGCCCCTGCCACTTCTCAGAAATGCAAAGACAGCAACCCTCCCTCTTCACCCCCAACGGCCAATGTTTATCAGCAAACAGTAAAATATTGCATATATTTGGATGAAACTTCAAACCCTAGTTACGTTGAATGAGTTTAAAGCTTCTGTGAAGGGACTGCAGTCTACCTTGTCTGTATGCACATGTGTCATGTGAGCAAGTTTTAATGTTGTAAATGTAATGTTTAATGTATTTGTTTACTGTTTTTAATGTAACCTTGCTGCTGCCCTCTTGGCCAGGTCTCCCTTGGAAAAGAGATCTTTGATCTCAATGGGATTTTACCTGGTTAAATAAAGGCTAATAATAATAATAATAATGACATTTTGAGAATCTGGAGTCGTGAGAACAAAGGAGCGGTGACCCCAAGGTAGTTCTTCAGCTCCCCAGAAGACAAAAAACTATTTTGCTGCCTTAATCCGATTTAGATGCACAGTTCTTACATAAAATTTAAAAACATTTTTTGGCTACCATTAAAGAAAAACTGAGCAGGGTACTGTGCAACGGTTGCTGGTTACTGCTGGAAATAAATGTACTTTCAACAGTTGTGTTGTGAAGTTCTCGTATCAGACCCTTTACAAGATTTGGAGTTTGCATAGAAATAAAACGAGATTAAAAAAATGGAAAGACAGGAGGGGAGGAGGGAAACATTACGAAGAAATGAATCATCAATACAAAAAACCTGCCGTGAAATGAACGCAACTCTGGACAAACAAAAATGTGCCATTTAAAAAGCTTATAGAACTTTATGGAATTAATTGTCTCACCTTTATTTTTGCCAGGCAGTGTATGTTGCATAGCATTTATTGTTAATTTAGTACACAACACATTATTCTTAAAAAAAAAAAAAGAAAAAGTGAAAGAACATGCTTTAATTTTAGTAGTATCTTCTGTCACCTCAAAATAAAAATGCAATACTCATGGTCGAACAAGGGAATTTGAGCAAATGCAAATGTTTAATGTAATTATAATGTTAACTTTACACATGAAAACGTATTCACTCCCCAGTTAGAAAAAAGTTTGATAGTGTAAATACAGTAAGCCGGTACACAGGTTGTATGCATGTGTGTATAGTATAGTATAGTATAACAATACCTGGGCTACTACAGCATCTAGTTGCTGCAGTTGGGCAGTGAGTTGGCTCATTTTGCTTGTGTAGTTGCGCTCCTTCTCTTCCTGTTCAGACGCGAATGTCCGTCTCAGGTCCTCAAGCTCCGCCTCTTTCTGCTGCTCAAAATCAGCCTTGAAGAAAAGAAACTGTTACATGTATATTTGTTCATCAGAGTTTTCTCCTGCCATGTCTAACGGGCTGCGAGTAAAATTCTAAATGTGTAGGGTAAGGAAAAAAAAAAAAGAACCTTCAGCCTAAAAAGCTTCTGCATCAGAGGATAAAAAGCTTAGATCCATCCCCTTTAGCCACTGTTCCGACGGTCTGGGACTCAAACACACGCACTAGTCGGCAGTGGTCAGAACACAGACGGACAAGAAAGCCACATCATATATGATGGTGGGATTATGTGAAAACTGGGTTTGAATAAAGCTCCACTGGGAAAGCGTCCAATAGAAAAAATAAAATAACCCTTCGAATGAACTGGTGCATCTGGAGATTAAGAGGGGCAACGCACACAACAGTTCTCAATAATCCACAGAGATTACATAATGTTTCAAAGTCACACTGCTGGATGAATATATGAAAAACACAAAACGAACTGGAAAATACCTCAACTTATGTTTTAAGAGTAAGAAGCAGAAGGAAAGAATTTTAAAAATGTGTCTTTTACCGTCAGATGATTAATCCTGTCCTGCAGTCTCTCCCCTGATTGGACTTTGAGGAGCTCCGCCTCCTCCAGGAAGTGCTGCCGTTGCCTCGACGACCCCTCTTCAAGCTCCCTGCGACATGCCTCCAATTCTCGGGCAGAGATTCCCTTCAGCTCCTACGACAGACAACAGAGTCTACTGGTTTAGTAATGCCGCTCAAAGGCTCGGAACACAAATAAATCCTCAGAACAAGCTTCGCACAAACACACCATTATGAGACCTGGGTGACTATGTAATCCTTTCTCTGATGGGCTGTTAGAGGCACAGAGATAAACTGACGTACACGAGAGTAGCGTGCATTTTCACCTGTAGTTGGAGTTGGTGCTGCTGGGAGAGTTGTTCTTTCTCAGCGACGTATGCGTGCGTCAGTTCCTGAAGAGCAGCGCTGTTTTGTTGCTCCAGCTGTAAAACCTGAGAAGATGATGTGGATGAAGAAGGTAAGATAAGCAGAGTTTGGCGACTTATACTGCAACACACTGTGTGGCATCCGCCGTAGTTAGAGATGGGTACCGAATCTGGTACTTTTTGGCAGTGACTGTTGAATCCCTCCGGTCCTAAAGAGCACTGATTCACGTAAAATCCAACTGTGCCATTTTTCGGTACCTGGGTTGCGCTTGACGTTATGCCCGGTTGCCAACTCTTTGCACTTGGGCGATCATTCTAGCAGCACCGAGAGCGGGTTCAACCAAACTACCTCAAGTAGTTTTGCAATTTTCAATACCAGCAAAAAAAATTCACTCAAAAAACACTCGTAAGTAAGGCTCCACATTTCCACAAATGCGTCAGCTTGATGCTAATATACATTGCCTTTTCTATTGATATGCTACTGATGGGCATTAATGATTTTAACTTTTTAATTTCAACACCTTCAAATTTGATTATGAAAACTGCAACTAAGATGCACGTTACATTCAAACAGCTGGTATGTAATTAGTATAATACTTACAGAGTTAACACTTTGTAAGGCGCAACATGAGGCAGCAAGGACTGAAATGACAAATACACTATAAACTATACACAACTGCAATCCAACATCTTGGACTTGCGACTGTAATTGCAACTTAATGTAATACCTGCAAATGATACTCAGAAATGTGATAATGAAACAAGATGATTGGGCAGTAGTTATCATAATTAGCCCTTTTTTTTTTAATTTTATTTTTTAAATGTTGCAATCAAAAAAATTTGATTGTATTTTTTTTTTTTTAAACAATTGTATACCGTATTTTTCGGACTATAAGTCGCAGTTTTTTCCATAGTTTGGCCAGGGGTGCGACTTATACTCAGGAGCGACTTATGTGTGAAATTATTAACACATTACCGTAAAATATAAAATAATATTATTTAGCTCATTCACGTAAGAGACTAGACGTATAAGATTTCATGGGATTTAGCGATTAGGAGTGACAGATTGTTTGGTAAACGTATAGCATGTTCTATATGTTATAGTTATTTGAATGACTCTTACTATAATATGTTACGTTAACATACCAGGCACGTTCTCAGTTGGTTATTTATGCGTCATATAACATACACTTATTCAGCCTGTTGTTCTATTGTTTATTTATTTTAAATTGCCTTTCAAATGTCTATCCTTGGTGTTGGCTTTTATCAAATAAATGTCCCCAAAAAATGCGACTTATATTCCAGTTCGACTTATATGTTTTTTTCCTTCTTTATTATGCATTTTTGTCAGGTGTGACTTATACTTCGGTGCGACTTATACTCCGAAAAAAAAAGAAAAAGAAAAAAAAAAGAAAAAAAAAGAATATATATATATATATATATATATGTATATATATATATATATATTAACGCACAGAAACTATCAAATTGGTACTGTTGAAAACCGGTACCAATTCCCGGTACCTGGGAATCAATACAGTATCGGTTCAAACGTGAACGGTCCCCATCCCAAACCATAGTAAAGATCATCACAACCACCAAGCAGCACCACTTGTTATTTAGGAAAGAAGGAATGTACTGTGGGTGCGGCATCTATTTATCAATGTGGACTACCATGTAGATGCCACAGGAAGGATTTTAATGATAAAATCCAATTAAATAATCACGTTATGCATATAACATTACTAATTTTAAACAGCATGTGACATGATTAAATCAATTCCTTTTGAAGCAATAATGTAAGAATAATGATTGGATAAGTACCTGTGCCTTTAATTCGCTCAGAGCTTTGCAGTGTTCAGCATCTAGTGACTCTTTTTGAGCAGACAGTTCATCCTGTAAGACAAAAAACAAGATATAGTGTACATGAAATTATTTAAAAGCAGTATTACATTTACTGTACTAAACTTACTAAAGGGAAGGCTATACAGTGGTGCGTCAGGAAACGAGTGCACCATCTTTCAAGTGTTTTTGGGATACAATATGTCTTGGCTAATCATTAAGCTTTAGGTTGCCAGCAAAAATTCAGGTTACCAACCTACCAAATGTCAATTGGCGCAGTGAACGTCAGTCAATCCCGTAGGATTCGGCCAAAACATCCCGTCTTACTCGCTAGCATTCGCTTATAGCTATTGATCAACATAACTTAGTTTTTCCAACTATTTGAACGAAAACAAATGAGTGTGAAGGACAGTGCTTAAAAGAAGTGGACGATATTCATTGAATTCCATCCATCCATCCATTTTCTACCGCTTGTCCCATTTGGGGTCGCTGGAGCCTATCTCAGCTACAATCGGGCGGAAGGCGTACACCCTGGACAAGTCGCCAACTCATTGAATTATAAAAATAAATCATCAAAAACATAACATGACTTGGTTAAGCAGCTGGAGCATAGCATTGCTAGTCCGCACCAAACTGAAGTAGAATGAGTCGATAACGCCAGCCAAGGACAGTAAAATATCTAAACGGCGGACGTTTATCCATAATAATACAAAAAAGCTGGTGATGGTGTGTTTGACAGAGAAGAAGCTCGAAGGAGATACTGTAGGAGTCCAAAGCTGTACATTATTAGTACACGACTTCTTAACTACTGTAATTGTTCTAGCGCAATCTATTGTTCATCATACAATATTTTACTTTAGAAATCGGCTTTATTGGTCAAGTATGTTTAACACACAAGGAAATTGACTTGGTCAACTGCGCTCTCGTTCAATGCAAGAAGGGGGGAAAAACACTGGTTAAATGGATTTTAATTCACTTTAATGCCTGGTGTTTCGCAATACAAGCCTTTTCAAAATGCGAGCTTTGTCAAATAACCAATAAACTCGTATCCTGAGGTACCACTATAGCTTGTTTCATTGATTGAGAGCTAAAACATTTAAGAATAAGCAGCTTTTCAACCTGGTGAACATGGCTGAGCTCGCCAGCCATGGCCCTAAACTTGGTCATGTGCATCTGAGCCATCTCCTTCCGCAGCTCCTCTTTGATTGACTCCTGCTCTGCAATGTGACGCTCCACCATTTCCGCTTTTTGACTGGTAAGAGCTTGGTGCTTCTGTTCCATCTGCACCATTTCATCGCGCAGTGTCTGGTTTTAAAAAAGGCAGCAGATTAGAAACGCAGTTAAGCATTGAGAAACCGATAACACCACAAAGCCAACTTACTTGTATTTCCTTTAAGTATGTGGCCTCCAAGGTGTCCATGTTAGCAAGCATCCTGTTTTCAATTTCATCCTTCTCCTCCTGGTGTTTCCGGGACAACTCTGCTTCTAATGCCTCAAGTTGGGCATTGCTGGTTTCTTGAAACATGGCCTCCAGGCCCTGGAGGTCTTCCTTGCGCTTGGAATTGAGGGTCGCTTCCAAGGCAACAAGCTGGGCATTGTGCTTGGACTCGAGCTCAGCAGTCACGGCTACGAGCTGATCTCTGTGACTGGCGCCGAGAGAGTCCAGTTGTGCTTTGTGTTTGATGATAAGACCGTCCATTTCTTGGGAGTATTCGTTGAGAAGTGTCGCTCTCTCATGTTCCAGGTCAGTTTTGTGTTTGTTCCTAAGCTCAACCAGAGAGATTTCAGTTTTCTGGGAGAAATACTGCTCCAACATGGCCTTTTCCTCCTCAAATCTGGTGGGGAAAAAAACTATTAAAAACACATACATACAGTATATATACTTTTTTTTTTAACCATGAAATAAATACCATACAAGCATTCAGTTCTAACAAGAAGAAAATGGTAATTCCTAAGAAACATACAAAAAATTAAAAAAAAAAGAGTTGTAATAGACTAAGTCATGAGAGATAGATAAAAAAGTTAACATTTTACAAGAATGAATATGGTGTACATTTTACAAGACAAGAGTCATGATAAAGTAAATCCCTGTCTAATTGCAGTGCGGCACCAAAAATTATTTTAATTTTTCTTAAGTCATTTAAATAGAATGGCTTGATGGCGCCATTTACAGGGGGAAAAAAAAGAGTGGCTATGAATCCAGCACAGGGTACTGTCGCACAAGCCATTCATAGGTGCTGGAAAATGTTTTGACTCATATCTGTATCACGATGCTTATTTCGATTCTGAATTGATTCATAGTTTTCAAATATCTTTTTTTTTTTTAATAATAGAATTTCTTTAAGAATACATTTTTTTTTAAATTATTTTTTTTAGGCGACCTCCAGGAAAAGTTAAAAGTTTTATTATAATATATGTACACAAAACAATACATTGCAAGCCTCGGTTTGAATCGACAGTCCTGTTGAATCAGAATCAAATCGTCACAAAGAATCAGAATTTAATCCTGAACTGTTGTAAGATTCATATCCCAACAATTCACTCAACAATTTTCAGTAGGAAGACGCTTCGGCAAGACGTAATGTTGGTTAACTACATGTTTAGCACAATAATGTATCATGTATGCCAGTATTTGTTTCTTAATGTGTAAAACTGAGTTCAAAATGTGTTTAATAGGGGACGAGACATATTATTATAGTGTTAGGAGTCTTAAAAATAGGCATTTTTAAATATGTAAAATTTAAGAGAAGTCGTGAGATTAAATAAAAAAAATAATGGACCAAATTTAACAAGTATAAAGTTAGATTTTATTGTGAATTAAGTTGGAATTTTATGGACTAGACTTGTAATATTACAATAAAAAGTCGTACATTTAAGAAAATCAATTAACGACAGAACACCAAAACAAATATTTAAAAAGTCACAATTTTATAAGAATACAGTCATGGCTGTTACACTTGATAAAATTATGACTTCACTTTCGTAAAAAAACCTTCTCAAAAAAAACAAATAAAACAATTTATTTTTCTTGTAACAACGTAACTTTAGGTCTCATAATTTTACTAATAAATAATTGTCCTTTTTTAGTGTCGCCCTAACATCTAAATACAATGGTACCTCAACTTACGAGCTCAAATGGTTGTATGACAGCTCGTAACACAAATACATGTTGTAATGAGAAATGGAAAATATGTGATGTATCATATTGAAGCTGTATTCATGTCCGAAACAAACCTCTACCAACCAACCAAAACAGCGTCGCCCATTGAAATTAAATCAATTTAACAGGTGCTTGTTCCCCCCGAAAGAGCACAATTTTAACTTGCCTTTTATAAAGAAAAACAAACTTTTGGATAAGAAATATTGTGTGCAAAACAATACAATACAATGTACTATATACAACTACAGTAGTTCCCGATAGCGAGTAATGGCGTTGAAAATGTTGATAGTCCTCGTTATGCTATGTCCCACAGTCAGAGTACCGAGGGAGAAGAGTGGACACTTTTCAGGCGATCTACTGGGAGGGTCACTACCCCAGAGAGTCATTAACTTCCCTTCAGACTGGCTCTACCTGGGCAGGGCAGCAGCAGGACCGGAAGAGGAAGCATGGTCGAGTGACAGACCGCATGGACACCACATTTAATGGTTTCCTAATGGTTGGACAACAAAGCAATGTCCATCTCTAGCAGGGTTTCCCCTTGATGTAACTGAACGTGGCGCACCGCCATGGCAAAATCATAGCTGCCATGTCAAAAGTCAAAGTCTTGCGCTCGCTATTTTTAACTTTTTTTTGAGAATTTTCCAAAAGGCTTTTTAGCAGCACTGCTGAAACTGGATGTTGTGTTGTAAACAAGACGCACACGACTGTCTGCAGTGTAGGAAGCATGTCTGCGATGTGGACGTGACTTTAATACATCCCAGATATACCTGCAGACAGCGATCTACAAAATGTGCAAATACTAAGAGGACAGTGGCAGCTTTTAAGGAGAGAAAGTCCAACTGGAGCAGCAGCATGAAGCAAGAGTGACGTCATGCTTGCTGCAGCTCGTTTTTTTCCGTCAGGGACGTCAAGGGACAGAAGTAATCTCTAAATACGAGTCCAGTTTATAATAATGTCAGTCATTTCTAAATAAAGAAAAAGTCACAAAACATCTCTAGACACTTGTACAATGTACAAAAAGCAGCAACAATTAAAAATATGGCAAAACGATGTAAAAATATATCATTTCATCATCATTTCTTTTTATTCCTTTCATGAAAATACTTATACAAGCCATATACAGTTGACACTTTCATTGTGTTTTGTTTCTTATACATTTCCATGATCAGAAAGGAGCAGATGGAAGAATACTTTTCTTATATTTATCTGCCCCCTTTTTAACACAAATTATTTAGATGACTTTATAACTGTTCCCTCCACCAACACCCGAACTCCAACATACTTTTAATTTTCGTTTAAGCATTTTCAAAATGACATGTTCCAATCAAAATCAAAAATCAGTTTGATATAATTCCAGTTGTTTCTTTTTGTAACTCCTTTTAAATTCAAAGATATTCTTGCAGCTTTTTAAGTCTTTGTTTATATGGTAAATGATAATAGATTTGTTTTTAAATGTATGGATTTTTTTTTTGCCTTTTTAAAGATTATTTTCTTTATCATCATAGCAAATTATACAATGACGTCATGATTACCACGCTCGCACCGTCACAGGTATTTTGGCAATCTTAGGGAAACCCTGTCTAGCTATAAGCTTACGCTAGCGAGTAAAACTGGATGTTCTGGGGCGAATCTTACGGGGTTCATTCTGACATTCACGACACCAACTAGCGTTGGGGGGGGCTCGTAACCCAAATATATGCTCAATACATAAAGCATAACAAAACACTTACTCATATCTCAAAATACTGAAAGTTAGGGTACTTTGAGGGAGAAGTACCACTGCTTTTAGACAGTGTCCAAATAACTTGGTGTGTGTGAAAGGATGCAGTATTCAACTGTTGATTTCATATTTAGGTATGTATGTGTGTACATCTCTGACCTGTCTTGGGTTTGTTTAAGACACTGGTCAGCTTGCTGCTGGAGCAAAACGGCAAGTTCTTTCATCTCCTTTGCCATGCTGTTCTTCTCACTTTGGAGCTCCATATCATTGTTGGCTTTTAGAGCCTTTGAGTCTACATAAGCGGAGGAGAGTCATATTATCAGCATAACGTTCGGTCAGATAACTATCAAGAAGCTTACCCTCACTGTTATCGAGTGTGGTCTGGAGAGATATCAACTTGTCCTTTTCCTCCATGAGAGATTTTTCCAAGCAGGTCTTCTCTTCCAGCTGTCGTAAGAAATCAGTCCTACAGGCTTCATGCTTCTCCTGGAGCTCCTTTTGTATGCGAGTTACTTCTTCCAGCGCATGTTTCTTCTCATGCATCAGTGCTTCCTTGTGGCAAGTGCGCTCTTCATCAAAGTCCTGTTTCAACTACAGCGGAAACATAATTTTAACTTGCAAATGATCACAATACCAGTGTTCTACATGGTTCAAGAATTGTACCTTCTGCAGCTCTGCATTGTGTTGCTTGTCCATGATGGCCACTGTGTTCTCCAAGGTGTGAATGAGGGTCAATCTTGTGTGCAGCTCCTCAGTGAAACACCATAACCTTTGTTCTACCTCTACCTGAATTAAACGATTATCACAAATGGCACAAACTCAGCTACAGTACAACCAGCACGCATTTATTTTCTATATTGCCTCATATCCTCACCTCTACTTGTCTTGCAGCCTCCAATTGGACACGAGTGACCTCTGTGGGAGAGATGAATGGTAAATAATTCTCCACATAAAAGATGCATGTTTTAGGCATGTAAAGGAACCTTGCAAGTGATGGCCAGAGAGTTTGGCCCTGAGTTGCTGAAGATCAAGTGAATGACACATTTTAATCTTCTGCAGCTCGCCATCGTAATGGTCCGTCAGGTCACAAGGCACCTACAAAGCAGCAACATTAATACACGTCAATAGAAATAAGACAAAGTGGTAAAAGTCCTATTTTCAGGTTAGCAAATATGCATTTGGCTGGTCTTACCTGCTCCACAGTGAGCTCCTCTTCAAGGGGGGTGTCAAGCACTTCCTGGATGGATCATGACATTTAAGTAAATATCTTTGCTCGACGGCTGCATCTCAACATAATGATCTTCTTTAGAAAGCAAACTTGATGAAACTTTGCCTTAATTGTGTCAATATGCAATAAACTAATCAAGTATTTCCAAGTCTATCTTTATTGTTTACAAACATGCTGCTTCACCTTCTGTTCCTCCAGTTTGAGGTTGGTGTCAGATTGTTCGGCATGTTCCTCCTCTTCAGTCGGACCTTCTGAGACAAAACTGAAATGGATTCACGATGAGAAAAGATCGTAATCGAACAAATCTCAGGACATTTATCAAGTAACTTTTGTGGCCTACCTGCTGTCAGTGGTTTTAAGCACAGACTCCTCCAAAGCGGCTTCCACCAGTCTAAGCTGGAGCAGAGCGATTTCTTCTCGGTAGCTCTCGTCCGACACTCGCAAACGCTGCTCAAAGTATCTGAAGCAGGTAGCATTTGTCAGTGTTAAAATAATGTGAGGTTATTTTGTGTTCCAATGAAACAACCTATAAAGACATGACTGTGAAAAGACGTGTCTTTTGGCATTCTCGTACCTCCGCAGGCTCTCCAGCTCAACCTCGTTCTGCTCTTTGATTTCACGCTTTTGTTCATTAAATTCCACTTTGAGGCGCTCAATGTCATCGACGCGGGACGAGCGAGCCAACAGCTGCTCCTTAAGCTCTGCGTGTGACAGAAATACAAGTTTAACAGATGCTTCATTAATTATTTACGTGATGTTTCACTTCATCATTGATAGGAGCCAGTCCATGCAAAAACACAACATACGCCGACATGATACGGAAGGATAATGTCACTTTTATTTTTAATTACATTTTTTCCCCCTCATTTGGTCTTCCAGGCTTGAGGCAAACTCTTCTGATGATAAAGCGTCAAAGAAAAGATAAGTGATAAGTGAAATTAGTCAGGTTGACTTGGAATGTTTTGCTATCTTCAATTAAAGAATATAGTCCTTTTTTTAAGCTGCTTGATTGAGCTTTGCAAGAGGTACTGTAGTCAATGTGTCGTGACTGACACCGAGTGACCAGTCAGTTTATACTACATATCACAAAGACGCCATTGATTCGACTTATTGTCAACTATAGGCATAATCTAACAAATCAGATTTAACTATGAAAATCCTGAGTCGAAGACAGCCCTAGAAATTAGACAACGAAAAATGTTCAGAAAGTGGAAAAATCCACATTTGCTGCATGCCCAGTCAAAGGATAAAGCAGGGTATCTTTTGAAAATGTGACAATCATAACTAATAGTGGTGGGGGAAATAATAGTTTTTTAGATGCATTGCAATTCGAACATGGACGATTATAGAATAGATAAGTAAACGTCAATTGATAATCCATTTATTTATTGTAAATAAAGTAATGCAGGCAGTTCTAAAATTTGGCGGACTACAGCGAGCCACTTCACCGAGAGATCCGACCAGCTACTTTATTATCAAGCACTTGTGTTCTAGTTTTGCACACATTTTCATTAATTTAATAAATGTTCTTATTCCAAATGAATTGGGTTTTTATTAAGTTGCAAATTATAAACGCTTATTTAGTGAAACGAAAATAAATCAATATACATCAATTAAAGATGAATCAATAATAGATTTCATAGCTCCTGAATCGTAATGTGCCCAAAGATTCCCACCTCTAACAACTAAGTAATGTGACAAGCCTGTCTCCACCTTCCCTGCAACACAACCACAGGAATAAAAGTAAGGACTTTTTTAATGGTTTGGTTTATTGCTTGTATTTTTTTATTATTAATTTATAAGTACTTCAAAGGATTGGACATCGTGCATCAATTGGTACCAGGACTAACATCCCAAATCTACCGGAATAGTTCAAATTTCGATTCCAAATCCGGAAGAAATAGCCACAATTTATTTTTTTTTAAAAGGGACATTTTGGTGTAGTTACTAATTTACTCAAAAAATAATCATTTATTCCATGCAAACTTAAATGATGACCCTGTCTATTTAAAAATCAAAACGAGGAATCGGAACCTTATGAATTCAAACGATGGCAACTACAGTGAAAACTCGGTTTACGAACCCGTCTATTGGTGAACTTTTCGGTTTATGAACTTTTGTGCTGAGCCTAATGTGCCTGTTGATTCCTAATGAAGCCTTTAGCTTGACGCTCCTCTACTTTCTCCTGCTCCCGCTTGCTGAGGCGACAACAAACAAAACTCTAGACGCTCCTCTTCGTTTTGTATCGTTTACTTGTGAACTCAATCATTCAAAAACGTAAAACAATAACGACGTGGGAACAAATGAATGGCAAAATGAAGCGAGTTTGTTACAGTAGAAAAGAGTTAGAAAAAGTAAGAGTAAGAAAAAGTAAGAGTGAGGTCAAAAAACTGTGTGGCTCGATTCCCCCGCACCTGACTGCCATTACCCATAATACCTTGAGTCCAAAACCAAATTACCACTCAGATCCTTGCGCCATATATGCAATCAAACAGCTTAATCTCAAAATCACACATTTAGTTAGACAAGTTGGTTTTCAGCCACCAGGCAGAGATCACAAAGTGGAAGAACACAGCGTTGAAACTGAAGGTGAAGACCAAAGAGGACGCGGATAAGTCTTCACAGCCTTATACTCAAACCAACCCTGGACACACTGTCTTCTCCTTCCTCGGCTCACCAAGGAAAAAGTACACCTCGACGCACCTGTGTAATTCCCTAAAGAGCTCACTGCTTGGCCCCCTGAAAAGCAGCTTTTTTGATCGTCCTGAAAATTCCCAACTGATGGGTGCTCTCAGTCGCCAAGGCGACCAGATCAATGTACAACGCAGTGAATACATCCAATTTTAATGTTATGTATGTGTGTATTTCAAACATTTCAAACTTATTTTACCCCCCCCCCCAAAAAAAAAGTAAATCAACTCAAACAGCATTTAGGCTCCTACAGTGCCTATGTGTGCGAATAGTGTGTCCGTAAGCGGACGCTTCATTCATTGCATTGAAGAGATTGAGCAAGTCTCCAATTGTGACAAGAGGACTTTTTTTCCCCACAGTAAGACAAGGAAACTTTCTCATTTCAGCGTGTCTGTCCAGAGCACTAATGCACACACAGCCCTCATTCCCCCTCCCCTCTGAGCTCATCTCGTGTCGTGTTCCGCTCAGCACGCAGCAGCATGCACATCCCCTGCCTTTCGAAGCCTTTCTCGTTCTGTAAGGAACAACTGTGATATGATTTTTCTTTTGAAATTTTTATTATTGTAGCAATATGGTAGTTAAAGTTAAGGATTTTTGTAATTTGTGAGACCACCACGGAGACTTTGGTGTGTGTCTTCTGTATGTGCTGAGCTTGTTGTCATTGTTTTGGCTTGTTAATCAAAAGAAAAGTTGATCCATCACCTGTTATGGTTGTTTGATATACAGTAATGTATAGCACTTGATATTGTGTTCAAAGTGTACAAACCTTACCTAAATCAGGGACTTTTGTCAAGGCTGGAACACAATATTCATATTTACTTTGTTTCTTATGGAAAAAGTTGCTTCTTTATACAAAATGTTCTATATACAAACCCTGCTCAATAACCAAGTAAGTTTGTAAATCGAGGTCCCGCTGTATTTAAGTGTGTGTACAGTCTCAGTGACTTAGGTGTTGAATTTGGTAAAAGATTCCGACTAACGTTAAAACTGGACTTGCAAAGAACTTGCACGAAGAGTAAAGACCACCTGTACCGTTTTTTAATAGTGTCTTAAATTGATACATTTGATCAAACGGCTGCAATCATGCCTCACCTCCTAACTCTTGACGACTTGCCCTCATGCTGTCCAGCTGTGCCCACAACTGACCTACTTCCTGCTCCGAGCTCTTTTTCAGCAAGTCTTTCTGCTCTTGCAGCTGCAACACCTGCTGGACAGAATGACAACATGACTAAACCTATCTGTGGCAAAATGCGATAGAATTACAAACAATTTTTATGGTCGTTATTTTCAACGTTCAGGACATGCTTACCTCCTGCTGCAGTTGCCGCTCTTTGTCCTCTAGGTGGCGCACTTGTTGCTCCTTCTCCTGAAGCAATACCTTGTGGCTGGAAAGCAACTCCTCTAGAGAATCTGGACAGCATTAAGGAAAACAAAAAAATAATGTAAATTATGAAATTATTACCTCTATTCGATTCACTGCGTGGTACACAAAATGTAATAACTGTGAGGCTCTAAAATTAGCACCGGGTCCAAAATCATTGGTATCAGTAGCTGTGGGCAACCTCACTATGTTTTTTATTTAACTTTACAAGATGGCAATACAGTCGTGGCCAAATGTTTTGGTCATGACTTAACTTTTAGGTTTCAAGAACTCTGTCTCAGTATTTAAAAATACTAACAAAAAAAAAAAACATTTTCGTGAGATGACATGCTATAACAACATTGGTTCTCTCTCTGCAGCCTTGTGCAATATCATTGTTAATAAATGACTAAATAATAATAATTCCTTTCTCATGCTCTCCAAATCAGAATTGTAATGACTGAAGCTTACGGGCAGCAGCGTCCCTGTCAGCCCAGGCCTGTTTCAGCTCCTCCTCCAAGTTCTGCTGCTGCTCCTTACTGGTGGTCTGGAAGCTCTCCAGTTGGGCCTTTGACTCTTGGAGCTCAGTCTGAGTCTGGGTCAAAGATTCCTGTGCTTCGACTAAAGATTTTTTGGTCTCTTTGAGGGTCTCATGTGCTTTGGCAAGTTCTGTTTGGGTGGCTATAAGACTGTTTTGGAGTGTCGATTGGGTGCTCTCGGCTTTTATTAGCCAGTCTGACCTTAGAGCCTGTGCAAACAAAAGATTAGGAAATTACTTTAAAAAACTATTATATGTGTTTTTTTCTAAAGCCTGACCTGTATCTCTTTGGTCTGCTTCTCCTCTGTAGAACCTTTCTCCTCTGCAAACTGCTGCTTCAATTCTTCTGAACATTAAAGAAAAACAAAAGCAATCATATTTAAAAGTTAAATCAGCCAGGTTGAAAGAGTATTCCAATACACACCCATGTCACAATGATGCAGCTCACGTAGTCTGTCCTGCTGAGTCTGGTTCTGCTCCCTGATACGCTCCAGGTCTAAGTGGTACTGGGCTTGCAGGAGTTCTATCTCCTGGGTGAAGTCCTCCCTCAAGGAGGCCTGAGCATTGGTGACAGCCTCCTGGGAAACAAGCTCGGACGTGTGGACGTTTGTCAGTCTCAAGCGCAAGGCTTCCAGCTCAAGGTTCTTCTGGGCCTTTTTGGGAAGAGAACATTAGGTGCATATATTCAAAAGTCTGTCCAGTGAAGAGGACATATTACTTTTACAAGGTCGTCTGTTCGACAAAATTGACTTTTTAATGACATTCAAACAGTAATATGTGTCCCAACAGCCTCTTTATAAGCAAAAACTTGCAAAAAGTCTATCATTGGCCCCCCACCCACTTGTTTTAAAGAGGCTCAACCAGTTACTTGAAGACCATACTTTTGTCTTTAAAAACACAGACTTTTGTAAATGCTGGCCAAAGTGTAGAGTGAATTGATTAACGTGGACCCCGACTTAAACAAGTTGAAAAACTTATTCGGGTGTTACCATTTAGTGGTCAATTGTACGGAATATGTACTGTACTGTGCAATCTACTAATAAAAGTTTCAATCAATCAATCAAAAGTTCCAAAACTCTCCGCATAGCGTATACATGTACACGGCACAAACGGAGACTTATGATGACTTCACAGTCACATTATTGATCAGTTCACAAGGTTTAGGACTGGCAGCATTCTGACCACATAGAAATCATCCAAAATAGTTAAACACTTTGTCCAAGACTGGATTAAATTTTGGATGTTTCTTTAAAGGGCTTTATAAGCACAATAGACGCGATGACATAAGTTCTATTACCCATTCTTAGCGGACTTTTGCTAGCGATAAATTACTAGTTAGAAAGCATGAACAAAAAGAAAAACGTGGTCCTGTCTTACATAGGTACTGTGAAATAATAGGATACAAATAATAAATTGCAGTTCCCCTTTAAGAGGGCGAAGCAGTTACCTGTGCCTGCTCTAGTTCAGCTTGGTGTGCAGCCTCCAGACTCTCCCTCAACTCTAAGCAGACCTCAGTCTTCAGCTGACGCAGCGCCTCATCGTGTTGGGCGTTGAGCTCCGACAGCATCCGCTCATGTTCCCGTTCAGTCACCTGCAAGGCAATGCAAGAACAGGAAACTGTATATTTAAAAAATACACATGGGGGAAAAAAATAAAAAGTTTATTCATTAAATTTTTTACATACCTCTTTGATAAGGCTCAACTGTTGCTTCTGTTCTTGTTCCACAGCGACTTTTTGCTTCAGTAGCTTAGTCTCAATGCAGATGTTCAACTTTGATATCTATGAATTGACAGAGGGCATCATTACTCATATTTCATCTGTTTTAAAATGTTCAAAAAGTTACAAAAAAAAAGTATTTATCTGGTTGTACATGACCACAATGTTTCCTACTTTTGAATTGTTCAAGTGGATGACAGCACATTTGGGCTATGTTCACACTGCAGATCAATTAAAATTTTTGTTCACCCATATGCAACATTTACAGTCGACCCGAAATTAACGAACCCCTTTATTTGCGAACTTTTCGAATTATGAACCTTTCGCTCTAGCTGACTATACCTCTGTGTGCGAACCATGTCTATGTGTACGAACGCTTCATTCAGTCATTCCTTTTTGGGGAGGGGGAGCCCTCCATGTCACTTGCTGCCTAGTACACTACTAGTCACTTCTCAGTGCTTTAGCGTTTGTGCCTTTTCTGTGTTTTTTAAGCCTTCGACAAGTGTTGTACATTTTGCTAACTCAATTCAGTTCAACTTACCAGCCAGCGTCCCACCTTCCCTTTATGTAAATGTTTTTTTTTAAATTTAGGATTTTAAAGACTACTTCCCTCTGTTGTAATTGTATTGCATGTTCGAAATAAACCAACTAACTAACCAATCCTCGTAGTTACTAGCAGGCAGTGCAGTTTGTGTCAAGTTTTAAAGGAGAACTGCACTTTTTGTTTTATTTTGCCTATTGTTCACAATCATTATGCAATGATGGATGGATTTTTTTTGTTATGCATTCTAACTTGTAAATAAACGTAAATAAAAATGGGAGGTCCTCTATTTCACCCATAAAATCCAATAAATAAGATTTTAAAAAACGGCCAACAATACATTTCGTGATTTGAATAATGAAGTATTAGTGATATTGTTATTATAAGCGCTAACGCAGACAAACTACTTATAGCGGCACTGTGATCACTACCGTGTGTGCCTATGTTTATATCGAGCGGTCTGCTGCTTTCATGCTTCCTTGCTCCTGTACGTTTATTGTAGATCATACATAAATCATTCCTCTCACCTGGACAGAAGAAGTCTGAGAAGGTATTCCGACAAGTTGGTACACTGTCTTTTATGACCCAAAAATGGACACGAAAAGACGACAAAGCGCTTTACATAGTGAAACCCATTATCTACATATATAAGCTGCATTTAAACCAGTGTGGGTGGCACTGGGAAAAGGTGGGTAAAGTGTCTTGCCCAAGGACACAACGGCAGTCACTAGGATGTCGGAAGCGGTGATCAAACCTAGAACCCTCAAGTTGCTGGCAAGGCCACCCCAGCCACACAGTCGGTGACGTCTCGGCGCCCCGACTTGTCTACATGCAAGAGGATCCCCTGCTAACCTCCGTATGGACTGGACTCTAACATTATTAACTGTATCCACTCGGAATCTATTGGGCAACCTTCCAATAGATTGTTCCCAGTGGTTTGAGTTTTTTCTTGCGGGGATGTGGGATCCGAGCTGAGGATGTCGTTGTGAAGCCATTTGAGGCTATATAAATAAACTTTGTTTGATTGCTTGATTGACTGTTTTAAGGACAAGAGAATTTACCCTCTTCTTTTCATTCACAAACACACACAGCTGCTGAAACCGATGAAAAGTGTGAATGCTGTTTAAGCATTCACAAGGGGATTTATCGACACTGTAAAACTTACTGACTTAAATTTCATTTATCATCAGTTAACTGACTTATCGAATATCAGACTAGGGCTAAGTACCAAAGAGTCTTCTTTTCTGTGTGTGCACGTGTTGGCAGAGCCACGCATACACGACAGTTCAGCTCGTTGTTTTGGCTTGTTAATAAAGAGAAAGTTGATCCATCACCCCATGGTTTTGATTGTTTGATATACAGTACTCTATAGCTCTTTATATTGTATTCAAAGTGCGCAAACCTTAACTAAAATAAGGACTTTTGTCGAGGCTGGAACCCATCTTTCATATTTACATTGTTTCTGATTGGAGAAATTTGCTCAACTTGACAAACCTTTTGAACCAATTAAGCTCGTAAAAACGAGGTTCCAATGTACCCAATTTTCCATGTCACTACAACACAGATTATTCAAGGCCCCTTTTGTATATGGCTATAGCTCCGATATGTATCCGATGCAACTGCCGATTGGGCCGCATTCATCCGACCCATACGTCATCAAAAAGTGGCAAGTATCATGATCCTTCGCAAAATGGAGGGTGGTAAAAAAGACAATAGTGTTAGCTCTGACTGCTCGCCCACACGCTCCTCAGAATAGAGGTCGAAGCGAAGGACAACATTTTAGCTTGCTCTACCTAGCGTTTAATTTACTTTAGTTAAATTTGTCTAAAATATTTTTTTTTGCTCACGCTGAGTGCTTACCAGTTATGTTGTTACCACACGTCAAAAAATATATATAAATTCATGTTTGTCAATAAAACAAATGAGCAGTTTATAAGCTGTACCTCTTGTTGATGTTTATCCATCAGGTGGTCCATCTCTCTCTGGTGACGTGCCTCAAGTCTCTCTGTAGCTTCCTCTACAGCTGAGACCTGCCTGTCCATTAGAGCCTTCACCTCTTCCTCCCTCTCCATTCTCAGCTCCTCTAAAATTTCACTCAAGTCTCGAAGTTCTTTATCTTTCTCCTGCTTCTCGTTTTCCCATTTTTCCCTCTCTTCGGCCAGCTGTATAAAAAAAATAATTAAGAAATACAGTAAGTACATTGATTTTTGCTGGGTAGTTATTCAAAGGAGATATGTCTCACCTCTACATCCTTGGCTTGAAGCGTGCTCTCAAACTGTTCAAGTTTATCTTGAAGCACCTGTTCCATCTTCTTTGCCTGTTCACCCATTTCCTCTTCCTTTCTTAAATGCTTCTCCATTTCTTGCACTGCCAGATGTCGGGCCTCCTCCAGGCATATAATCTTATCTTCCAGGTCACTCCTCAGTTTCTCTGCACTTTGCAAACTGCTCTGCCGCTTCTCCAGCTCTCCCTGCAGGCTCTCCACCTCCGTTTGGACAGTTAGCAGCTGAGCACGTGTACTTTGGAGGTCTTCCAGCGCTTTGTCCATTTCTAAGGTCCTTTTGTCAAGTAGGGTGGATGTGGTTTGTTGCTTTCTTTTGGTCTCTTCCAGCTCCGTGATGAGTTCATCGGAATTGGCCTTAAAAGGCGAGAGATATCAAATTTAGTGCATTCAGTCATTTTTGTTTAGTCTTTACAGTTTTTAAATATTACCAACTACTAGAAAAAGATGCCATCAGACACATAATTAATTCCTGATTGTCGATGAATTAGGTCATGTTGATGAATGATCAATCTAATAACAAGATTTTGCTCTTTGTTTATTTACTTAACTGCTGTGAGTACCAGACATTGGAGGGGATGTGTCTATTTCCTTAGGGGGACAAATAGCGTATTTTCCGCACTATAAGCCGCTACTTCTTTCCAACGCTTTGAACCCTGTGGCTTATAAAACGTTGCAGCTAATTTATGAATTTTCTTCGTTAACGGCCGTAATGTTTTGTATTTAACAAATAACTTTCAAATTACACCAACAGAGACACTGAAAAAGTGTGTTGTTAGTGCTATGGTGCCATCTTTTGTATGTGTTCGCTCACTGAAGGTTGAAAATGTACTTCCTATTTCATACCTTAAACCGTAAGTAAAACCGTCCATAGCGTTTCTGCTTGAAAAGATTCTTCATTAATCACGCCAAGCAACGTTTGTAAAATCTACAAAATAACTAAAAAAATTCATAATTACTGGACTAAACCTTCCATGTGTGATGTCTGTAGAATGAAATCTAGCTAGTGTCATTTGAATTAGCAAATTTGCTAACACGTTTACAATTGTCTGTGTTAGTATTATTAACTTACATTGGCATTCTTTTTGTATTGTTTCAGTTTTGTGAATTCACCAAAACGCCACCATAGGGTTATTGAGTCCGTTTAGTTGATTGGAGAGCGAGCCTCCACAGCTAGTGGGTTCATGGCGATGATTTCGGTCTTGTGAGACCAGCTGTTTTACTGCCGTGTAACAGGCACTCTTTGGAAACAATTAAGGTATATAAATAAACATTTACAAAATCTTTCGCACCAGTATGCATCTGCGACTTATAGGCCGGTGGGGCGAATATATGCAAAATGTTTTTTTCTTTAAAAATTTGGTGGTTGCGTCTTAAATACCGGTGCGCTCCATAGCCCGGAAAATACAGGAAAAAGGGGCACGGCGAGACTGCTATTCGAGGACAAACAGTATTTTTTTTTGTATGCTGCCTTTATGAAAATGTTCTTTAAATCAAGCCGTTCATTTTTATTAAAATGAAAATAAAAATCCATCCATCCATTTTCTACCGCTTATTCCCTTTGGGGTTGCGGGGGGCGCTGGAGCCTATCTCAGCTACAATCGGGCGGAAGGCGGGGTACATACAAATAAAAATAACTGTATAATAACCATATAACAATAATGAATGGTATTAAATATAACAATAAAATGTATTCCAATTAATAAAATATTACCATCAATCAGCATCATAATAACGATGCTGATATTAATTAACAATTAGTTTTATTGATAATATTATTGATCGTGATAATTGTCTCAAACATGCTTAATTATTAATTTTTATAATAAGTTATAAAAAATATTCTTTACCATCATGTATTTGAAAGGAATATAAACTTAAAGGCTTGTACATAATTTTATCAATAAGGTTCTTCACAATAATAATTAAAAAATGATATTTTTTCATTGATATATTTAGATTTTTTTTCTGTATTTAAATAAAGAAAAATATTTAACTATATTGAAATACATTGTATGTTACTGTACCTTTAACATTTGTAGTTGGTTGTCATTCTCTGTATTAACCTCTGTCGTCTCCTTAATCTCCTGTTGAAATGCTTCCCGCATCTCCTGCTGGTTTTGTTGTGATGGGGAGCTTTCCTGATCCTCCTCGAGCTCTTCGACACGTTCACCTTCCACTGCTGAAAAGCCAAGCAGCAGGGAAGATTCCGGAGAGACGTCTGCCTCAGTCTTTTTTTTCTCCAAAAAGGCACCGAGTTTGTTCTTAAGGCTGTCTTGTTTGAGAGTTTCTGAATTGATCTCCTCCTCTGTATATCTCCTCCTGTCCTTCTCCTCGAGCTCCTGGTGAGCTTCCATGAGCTCCTCTGTTACTTGAGCCCACCTGGACACAAAGATAAAAGGCATTAGGTCCAGCTGGACAAAGATTGTGCGTCACCTTTAAGAATGGGTACCTTTCCCATTTAAATCGATACAGAATCAATTTTTTGGTACTTCTAAGTGTGTTCAAATGTGTTAATAAATGTTAATAGTTTAAACATAACATTTTAATTATTTATTTAACATTTAACACTGAGCTGTGCTGTCCAGTTATCTGGTTTTCTCACAGTTGTGAGTATAATTTGCAATAATGCAGATGCAATTCCAAGACGTTATATAGCAGTAGTGTGTAGCTAGATTGTGTTGCCTTAAAGCTAGGGTACTTGAATCTTGTGTCACCAGGCAGAATTCAAACTGTAAATCCCACCCCCCACTCTGCGCACCTCGCTGATAGTCCCTCTGAGTTTCCTATCTGGAAGTGCACACTTATAGGTTGACAGTCTAAAGTTACATCTAAGGACCACCCAGTTCGTATTTTGTTGCAGACTATCAGTAACACACATTCCAACGCAAAATCATACACACACAAAATATAGGAAAATGGACTAACTTTGGATGCGCAAGTAGCTGTTTTCCTTCCAGACAGGTAATCTAATGTTCCAAGACTGGCCCGCAATGCCTTCCATCTTTAATACGCCAGACCAGTATTCCTTCGAGTTTTGTCTCTTCTTTGGTTTTTCTTAGACATACAGTCTCTTTCTTTTCTTCCTCAAATTTCCTCTTTTTGTTTTTTTAGCGGTATATGCTGTAACAGCAAGCGCAGAGTGTTTGGCAGCCATGCTTTACTGAAAACAAAGTTGCACTGTGCACATGCTCATTCGTGGGCTCTGATCACCACTCCTTTCTCTAAATCCTGTGGTCGGATCTGAAGGGGTTGACCTCATCATGGTTGTGTATAAGTACTTTTTGAGCACATTCAACAATACCGCAATAATGATAACCCTGATAACTTTGGTCGTGATATGAAATTTTAATATTGTTACATCCCTAGTTCCTATAAAAGTATCAAATTCAGTAGCCGTCCCAAGCCACTTTTGCGCAAACCCTCATGTTTACCTGCTTCGAGCTTCCTTCAGCTCTTCAGCCATCTTGATGACTTCCTCGCTCAACACATTTAAGTGTTGGTCCTTCATCGCCAGTTCCTGACGCAGCTCATCACACTGCTGGTTCAGCAGCTCTTTGTCTAGGTCAGTCCCGTCGAAAAGCTGCTGAGAGACGTCGCTCGCCTCCAACGGGCGGGAAGTGGAGTTGTTTAGCCAGGGGGCGTTTGAATTGTCAGCCAGTGGGACGCGAGGGGAGCTGTTGTAAACATGAGAGTTCTCTTTTGGGGCACGGTTGGAAATGGAGAGCAGAGGTTCGTCGCCAAACATTCCGCTGTTGAGCTCAAAGCTGCAAGGAGGAAGTGACAGCAATTAGGCGAGGCATTAAAACACACAATTCGGATTGTTCTAACCTTTGGTCTGTAGAGCCGTCCAGCTGACTGCAGGAATCGATATGTCCATGAACCAATGAAGACTGTGCAAAGGAAGAAGACAAGTAGCGCTCCGTCAGAAAGTCCCTATGTGGCGATACATTCGTTGTGTCCTCATTGGTTTCATCAACGCAACACGCAGCTTTTGCTTGGTTCTGAAGATCCTTAGAAGCTTTAAGTCCCCCGACCCCTTCCTCTCTGAGCTGCAGTTCTTTGATGCTCTCATCCAACAACTGGCTGACTCTCTCCAGCTCCTCTTTGTGCACCTCCTTCAGCTTCTTCATCTCCTCCTCCAACTTCCTCATCTCCTCCTCCTGTCGGAGTCGCTCCTCCTCGAGGCTCTGGAGACGGAGGGTGAATTTGGTTTCTTCCTCACCCAATCTCCTCACTGCCTTGTTTTCCTGCTCAAGTCTGTTCCTCAGCTCCAGCACTTCCCTGTTGAGCACCTCCTTCTCCTCTTTGGCCTGCTGCAACTCAGCGAAGTGACGCTGGAGCTCCTGCAGCTGCTCCTCCCTCTTGTTACGCTCCTCTTCCCAGCCTCTTTTTTGTTCTTCCAGTAAAGAAAGCACATGTTGGTGATTTGTCCTCTCCTGCTCCAGTTCGGCGCTTGCGCGAAAGGTCTTCTCCTTTTCCTCTTGCAGCCTGGCTCTCAGTTCGTGCAGGAAGTTTTCCGTCTCCATCTCACTATGCGTGCCTAAGCCTACTGCGCCCGTTTGAGAGCAAAAGCCTTCGCTTGCCGACTGCTCCATGGAGACGTCCTCCAGGCTGAGGTCTTCAATGTGGGAGCCATGCTGCTGTTTCTCATTAGGGACCTCTCCTCTGGGCTGATTTTTAAGGCGAAGAAAGCCCACGCTTGTCTGCATCACATAGAAAGCATAGATGCAAGTTTAACTTTTCCATTCAAATTCAATGTTTGCTGCTGTATATTTCCTTTAACAATGTCTGGGCACCCATGCAAACTTTGATGGGTTAGTTAGTTTTACTACGAGAACACCTGCATGAACATGAGATAACCTTTAAGAAGTATTTTTGTACAATGATTTTAAAGACAAAACATATTTTTTTCAAAATAAATTAAAAAACTATTTTTATTTTTTATTTATGTCTTCTGTAACTGTAAAATAGCAAAAAAAATTGTGACTATTTCCCCCCCAGCGGGTCAATGTTGTGTGTGAGCAACAGGAAGAAACGTTCCCGCTCCAGTGTTTCCCATATACCGTATATTACCAAATACCGTAGTAGCCCGGGCTTTTATTTCACAAAATGGGGTCAGACCCCAGGCGGCTATTAGGACATGGGCGGTTATTTGCACAAGGCTTTTATTTATTTTTGCACCAGCCTGCACCAGGCCATTATTTGGTTACAATGGTTATTGTCCAGTATTTTTTTTTCGTACAAAAAACTTTAAATGTAAAAGCTATTGTAAACATACAAACAAAAAAAACAAAAGATCAACATGAGGTAGGCTATCAAAAGACAAGAGATCAACAAGGCCTCAACATGGCAGTAGTGCAACAATTGTCAAATAGAATACCAATACTAAAAATAAATAAACTTTTTAAATAAAGCAGCCTACCGGGAAAAATAAAATTATGGTACCAAGTACTCAAGTATAAAACACACCATCAAAACAGAACAATAATACTGTCACTTAAATAAAATAAAGGCTACACTACTCCAAGTTTTAAATAAAGCAGCATACGTGATGTATCCACTGACACAAATTAGCATCAAGCTCGTCGCTCACTTTCTTCCTACCTCCACCAGATAAGCGAGCCCGTTTTCCATCGATTGCCGACTGAGATAGTAGTTCTCCCTTTTGTTGTTTCCAGTCTCGTACACGTTTTGGGTCAATGTTAAACTGCCTGGCCGCTGCCAAACCAGAATTCTGCTCCGCATACTTCACAACCGCTAGCTTGAACTTTAAGTCAAACTTACTGTTCTTCTTCCCCCTTAAAGTATTCCCATCCATCAGTTGTGGTGCACCGGTATCCTGTTCATTCAACTCACTGCTACTGTTGCTTGCCATGCTGAAACTTTTCCTCGTGGGTTTGTTGTGGTCGTTGAGTGTGTGTTACGCTATATGCGGTGACCCATTGCAATATGTTGATTACCGTATTTTTCGGACTATAAGTCGCAGTTTTTTTCATAGTTTGGCCAGGGGTGCGACTTATACTCAGGAGCGACTTATGTGTGAAATGATTAACACATTAGCGTAAAATATCAAATAATATTATTTAGCACATTCACGTAAGAGACTAGACGCATAAGATTTCATGGGATTTAGCGATTAGAAGTGACAGATTGTTTGGTAAACGTATAGCATGTTCTATATGTTATAGTTATTTGAATGACTCTTACCATAATATGTTACGTTAACATACCAGGCACGTTCTCAGTTGGTTATTTATGCCTCATATAACGTACACTTATTCAGCCTGTTCACTATTCTTTATTTATTTTAAATTGCCTTTCAAATGTCTATTCTTGGTGTTGGGTTTTATCAAATAAATTTCCCCAAAAGGTGCGACTTATACTCCGAAAAATACGGTACCCAGAATCCCCACGTAACGTCTGCTGTTACCGTAATGACCAGAATTACTGCACCTTTGCTTTTCCTTTTAGCTTATAAATTGGGCTTAATGAAATCAATATGATTCTAATCTAAATTATGCAAATAACAGCCCATGGGCGGCTATTTGGACATGGGCGGTTATTAGGAAGAGGCGGTTAATTCACAAAATGGGGTCAGACCCCGGGCGGCTATTAGGACATGGGCGGTTATTTGCACAAGGGCGTTTATTTGGTAATATACGGTATATATTTACTTGAGGCGGGCCACCACGTGTACATTTAAGGCGACTACATGTAAAATAATTACATATTTAAAAAACTAAATTAGAATTATTTTTTTTAAAGATTTGTCATACAGTAACATTTCACCTTGCAGGTGATGTATGTGCTTCCATCACCTCATGTTCCACAAAACAGACTACATTGTTCCTTTTAAAACTAAGAGTGTGAGGTTTGAGCAACAAGGCTTGTGTAGTTAGTCAGTACGCACACACAGTGGCACAGAACTACCCTTGAAGTTATGTCAACTTTGTTGTGTTAAAATCTCATTTAATAAACATTTGTACAAATTTGCTCTGCTGATTTTCGTTAACCTATTGTACGTTAGCATCGGAGCCAACCTTCATACCGTATACTTGTATTGCTTTTTAACAGTTTACACCAAACTGTATTGTTGATTTAACATGATTCCTACATGCATGTGCACTTCCTGTGTATATTAATGTCCTCCTTTGTGTGCTTAGTTTTACTGTAACTTCATTGTGGAGGTTTTTTTTTGCATTCTGATTTGTGATGAATCGGCTCATTCTAGGTGGCTAGCAATGCTGCTAATGGGATCAATGCATTCTGCCTCTAAATCACTCTAAAAATACATCAAAAAACAGCCAACTATACCTTATTTATATCCCATAACCAAGCTGTTATTGTAGGAGCTAACTGAGGAACTGTTTTTCTAGCGTGGTAACTAGAGGTGGGGGAAAATCGATTTTAGATGCCTCGCAATTCGGACATGACTATTATAAAATCGATTAGTAAAAGTCGATAATCGAGAATTTATTTATTGCAAATAATGTAATTAAGACAGTTCTAAAATTTGGCTTACAGCCATGTCAGAGAGATTATAGGGCACTTATGTTTCAGTTTTGCACACATTTCCATTAATTTGATAAATGTGATGGGAACTAATTTAACTGTTTCTAATTACAAATGGACTGTTTTTAAAAGTTGCAAGTGACTACAAAATTAGGCATAATAATGTGTTAATTCCACGACTTTATATATCGGTTGATATCGGAATCGGTAATTACGAGTTGGACAATATCGGCAAAAAAGCCAATATCGGACATCTCTAGTTACAACCCTAGCCCTAACTTAAAGACGTACCTGCTGTAGCTGTTTCTGCAGTGCTTGGATCTGACCAGCGAGTGACTGCACTTCCAGTTGGACCTCATCTCTGCTGGTTTGATCCTTCTGCAGGTTGGAGCTGAGCTTGGCAATGATCTCGTTGCGCTTTTCCACAGCCTGCTTCAATTGCTTCACAGAGTTGAAAAACAAAACCCATCAGAAAATGCATCAATCTTAGACAAAAGAGTCATCATTTGCATCAGTGCAGAAAAGAAGAAATGGTGAAACGAGCGCCTGCAAAGCACGGCTATGCACAAGTACTATCGAGATGGCGCATACCTGTAGCTCTTCGTTACTAGTGAGGACAAACAGCTCATTGTCCCCTAGCTCGTCAACAGGAGAGAAGCTTGGCTCCACGCTGAGTGGCTGAACCTTAGCATTGTTAGGATTTGACGCCTCCTGAGGGATGAAAGAACCGATTAAGCCGGTTTGCTTAGGAAAAAGTGCATTATGGGACTTGTCCAGGGTGTACCCTGCCTTCCACCCAAGTGCAGCTGGGAGAGGCTCCAGACCCCAGCCCCGCCCCGAAATAGACAAGCGGTAGAAAATGGATGGATGGATGTTGCAACTACTACATTTACCAAACAGACTGACAATGTTGAGTAAAAAAAAATGGCTTGTATACAGTGCCACAGTTAATCCGGGCCAAGTTGCTATGACAGCGGGGCTTGCAGGCAACATGATGGTTAGTGACCTATTTGTTTAATGTATATTTACTGAGCAGGGGGGCACGGGCTACTTGCTAAAGCATACAGTACAATAAGAATGCAAATCATTTTGACTTGTGCTGCATGTTAAGACCTTTGATTGGACATGCCACACAGCTGCAAATAATTAAAAAGAAAGATTCCAATAATCACCTCATGGACGGAGTTCTCGTCTGTCTTTTTACCATTGGCCGGCAAAAGCAGCGTGGGCTTTATGCGGGGGTCTTGCGTCGCACCGTCATCCTGCGAGACAGCCTGGCCCTTCCTCTTCGCCGTCTTTTTCGGCGCCCCCGCACCGCCGCTTTTCGCCCGTCTCTGTCGGAAGCTAGCAAGCTGCGCAGGAAGGACAGGGAGAGGTAGACGGACACGTAGGTCAGGACCGCCGAACACCACCACACTAGCATCATTATGCGAGTCAAAAAGGTGGAAAACCACTGAAGAAAAGGTGAAAATTCACTGAAGAGTGTGTTTTTGCTGATTGTCCCCGTGAATGAGCGTGCAAGAAGAAACGCCAACAGAGCATCCATGGAAAATAGTTCGATTTAGAAGAGAGAAAAAATAGACCAAAATCACAGCAAAATGTTAAAAAAAGAGACACGTTGTACATGTCATCAGTAAAAAAACAAAACTGCTCTGTTAGTTTTACCTAAAAATCACAGACAAAAATCTACATCAGCCTGTTTCTCACACTCCCTCTCTCTATCCTTTTTAAGCAGCTTAAATCAGAATGAAGTAGTTCACATTGTCAATATCTGACAAGCTGGTGGATGCTACCATCCGGGGAGCAGTTTTCCCAGATGTGGATCTTTTTACCACCTATGATAAAAACAACTATCTAAGCAGTGCACTGTGCTGAGGGATCAACAAACTCTGAATAAGGGATGGTATTTGTCCAGACCGAGGGAGGGAGGGTGGAGCCACACGCACGGACGCACGCACACACACTAAGAGGAGGGGAGAAAAATCTGTGGTTGCACATTCAATTTAAGATGACACGGCCCTGGGAGATCGACTTGTTGCTTTGTGTGATAGTGACTCACACGCATGCGCCTGTTTCCCCCACTTTAAAAGGAATGACGCTTTTGCAACGTCTTGCACGAGATTTATTTTAATTTTTTTCCAAGTGGCCTTCTACTGCTGCTTACAATGCTTGTGTAGTGCAATCCTCCTACTCAGCACCTCTGCTTGAGCGCTAATAATTCCTGTGAAAGACACAGAGCCATACAGGCTGTTCCCAGCCCAAGGCCGCTTACTTGTGATCGAGTACAATAGTGCAGTTCTTGTTTTGTTGAAGCCTGATTAGAAAAGGTATGAACATTTTCAAATGGAGGGAGAAATGTGACTTCTTTTTAATGTGCCATGCAGCACCAGATTACCATAGCAACAATGTGGGATGCAAGCAAAATCACGTTTGCCCTCACTGACAGTCCTGTGAATAGGTAACAAAAAGTGTGATCTCAGTTCACATTAACCTATAATTTAATTTTTAAAAAGACGGGGGAAAAAAACGAACACATTGTCACTAACAAGCAGTGCCATTTTATTTAAATGCTCCCTATTATTCAAAACCAACTGTTCTTATCTATTGTTACCTGCTGTTCTGTATATGAGATCTGCATCAATCCTGAACATTTTAAGTCAAACCATCAAGGCATTGCGGAGATATTTATAAACAATGTTGCCTTCTTTCATACTTCCGAGAAAAGAGCCGTTTGCCCCAATCGTGACGCCAGCGGGTAGAAATTTACACAAAGTGCTTTTCGCAAGTATGCCATTGGAGTCCGTGCTGTAGGAAATAAGCTCCATTTTTTCCACTATCCTTTTATTATGGGCCAGACTGTATATTTGACTTATTTACTATAATTCTACTTTCTGTATATTATACTTTAATATTTACGTATTTTGCTCATTGCATCAGGACGATCGCTTTTTTATTCAACATCATTCATTATTACTCACAGCAAACTTCATGAGATAATAAAACATCACTTACTGTACAATATCTGCTGTCATTAGGATGCCGACTGATAGAAGCTTGTTATAATCCAGTTTAGATAAAGAATGACTCATAATCTTCGCGAAGAAAAGATAGGTGGAACCAAGCGTCTTCTGGTGTCGTTCTCACCATTCCCGGGTCTAAATTGGCTGTCAAAGTGTACCAACTTGTCGGAATATGTCCTCATCCTTCTACTATCCAGGTGAGAGGCATTATGTATGATCTACAATAAACTTCCACAAGCAAGGAAGTGAGGAAGAAGCTTACCACTCGATGAGGTCGATATAGGCACACTAGCTTGTGATCATGGCACAGCTATAAATAGTCTGTGTTAGAACTTATAATAACAATATCACTAATACTTGGTTAATATTCAAGTCACGAAATGTAAATTGAGTATCGTTGGCAGTTTTTGGATGACTATTTGTTGGGTTTAATGGGCGGCATAGAAAATCTCCCATTGGCTCCGTTGTAAGCGACTTTTATTTACGAGTTAGAATGCGTTAAAAAAAATACATCTGTCGTCATCTCTCTCATAATTATTGTGAACAATAGACAAAATTCCCCAAAAAAGTGCAGTTCCCCCTTAAATTATATTTTTCTGCATTAAAAACACTTAATTGTAGTCTACATAAAGTGTGGTTCTTTGGTCAAAAATTGCATCTATAATGTTTTAACAGACGGTTTTCAAGCTGCTTTCTGACTGTCTCTCCATGATGTGCCATTTCGTGGGCGGTCTTATATCATACTTGCCAACCTTGAGACCTCCGATTTCGGGAGGTGGGGGTGGGCGTGGTCGGGATGGGACGTGGGCGTGGTTGGGGGCGTGGCTAAAAGGGGAGGAGTATATTTACAGCTAGAATTCACCAAGTCAAGTATTTCATATATATATATATATATATATAAGAAATACTTGACGTTCAGTGAATTCTAGCTATATATATATATATATATATATATATATATATATATAAATATAAATTTATTTTATTATATATATATATATGTATATATATATATATATATATATATATATATATATATAAAATAAATACTTGAATTTCAGTGTTCATTTATTTACACATATACACACACATAACACTCATCTACTCATTGTTGAGTTAAGGGTTGAATTGTCCATCCTTGTTCTATTCTCTGTCACTATTTTTCGAACCATGCTGAACACCCTCTCTGATGATGCATTGATGTGTGGCACGCACAAAAGTGCTTTCATCAAATGCACTAGATGGCAGTATTGTCCTGTTTAAGAGTGTCACAACATTGCTGTTTACGGCAGACGAACTGCTTTACGGTATACAAAAAAGTGACTGCTGTTGTTGTGTGTTGTTGCCACGCTGGGAGGACGTTAATGAAACTGCCTAACAATAAACCCACATAAGAAACCAAGAACTCGCCCTCCATCATTCTATAGTTCTAACGTGATTGGGCAGGTACGCTTTTTTATATTGTGGAGGACCTGAGTCCGCCTGAATTTCGGGAGATTTCGGGAGAAAATTTGTCCCGGGAGGTTTTCGGGAGAGGCGCTGAATTTCGGGAGTCTCCCGGAAAATCGGTTGGCAAGTATGTCTTATATACATCTTCTCCCCGCCATCTTCGTTGTAGTTTTTAGCGTTTCTATACAAAGTATGACAGATTAAGTTCAGAGTTACTATACACTACTTTGTATTAAAAATGGCAACAGCGGAAGAGGCATGTGCATGTACGAGCTAGTCTGCCCCACAACAAGAGGATAAAGAAAAAGAAGTAGCTTAATGACTACAGCGTAGAACTACAATGGCGGACCCCCGCCATTGTCACCAATTGGAAAAATGTCAACGAATGGGCAAATTCCAAACGGCTCGTTTCCTGGAAGTATAAAGGAAGGGAAGATTGTTTTATAAATATCTCTGCAATGCCTCCACGGTTTTATTTCAAACTTTTGGGACTTTTGCAGATCTCAAATACACAACAAAAAGTTCCAATAGGTAAGAAAAGTTGGTTTTGCTCAATAGCACTCCTTTAAAGCAAAGCAAGACAATGAAAAGTATACAAAACAGTGTGATTTACATAAAAAATAAATCACACGGCCCTACATGAACATAGTGTCTGTTGTCTCAGAGAATCGCGATCTCAGTTCTAAGCAAGAAAATCTTCGTCATCCATCTGTTCTCCATTCCCCTGGGGATTAAGTGTGAGCTGAAGCCTATCCCAGCTTACTTTAGTGCAAGAGGTATTCAATTACCTCATCAACCAACTGAATTCCCCCATTTGTGCTCCATAAAGTTTTTTCTAACGGTCTTCAGGGAAATTGTTTTGCAAGAAATTTCGACTGTACAGTGTACAAAAGCAGAACACCTTGATTGATCGCCCCACCTCTGTCCTTACTTACCAGCTGTCTCTGTGGCATGTTGTAGGATTTCTGTCATGAGGAACATCAGGGATTCAGTTCAAAATACTATAGCATCTATGGCATAGATTAGATGTACTGTAAATGCACCATTGAACTGCTTGAAATGAGTCTAAATTTAAGTGTTTGACAATTGTCAACAACAGTTGGTGGACTTTTACATCTGACATTTGCAATAATCACAGTGTTGGCGTTAATGCACTTTTTGTGTCTTTTAGACTTAGACTTCCTTTTTATTGTCATTCAAATTTGAACTTTACAGCACAGATAAGAACGAAATTTCGTTACATAAGCTCATATTAGTGCAGGATAAAGCAATAAGATGCATATATAAGTAAATAAATATTTATAAATAATATATATATAAAATAAATAAAAATAAATAAATATATATTAATATATATATATATAAATAAATAAATAGATTACTGTACAGATAAATATATTGCACTTTTGCATATGCATCCGCGTTTATGGATGCATGTTATATTGTCTTTTTTTATTCCAGTGAGTTAATCCATTTTGGGGGGAGTTGAGGGGATTATTTTAATGTGTTCAAGAGTCTTACGGCCTGAGGGAAGAAGCTGCTACAGAACCTGGAGGTTCTGCTACGGTGGCTGCGGAACCTCTTTCTAGAGTCCAGCAATGAAAACAGTCCTTGGTGGGGTTGGGAGGAGTCTCTGCAGATTTTCTGAGCCCTGGTCACTCAACGGCCTTTTGCGATGTCCTGCATTGAAATCAGAAAGGACGCGAATTGCCGGAAGTCTGCGCGTCCCCTGGGCTTGGATTCTTTTTTTTTACCGCTTGGTTTGTTTGTTCTGCATCTTTTTTTTTATCGATTATCGCTTTCTGCTCTGGAGAGGGAAGTCTGGAGGTCTCTGCTGGAGCTGTTGTGCCCGCGACCCGATTCCGGATAAGAGCTTGAAGATGGATGGATGAATGGATGGATGGATGAATCTCTTTCTTTGCTTATATTTGCCGGGTGAAATTATTAATTATTGGTGGACTTCAAAGTAATGCACTTTCCGGTACAATTTCTTATATTTTGTTTCGCCGAAAGTTTTGTCGATCACAAATACTGCATTTCCGGTATGAGGACTCCCGCGTGTACCGTATTTTTCGGACTATAAGTCGCAGTTTTTTTCATAGTTTGGCCGGGGGTGCGACTTATACTCGGGAGCAACTTATGTGTGAAATTATTAACACATTACCGTGAAATATCAAATAATATTATTTAGCTCATTCACGTAAGAGACTAGACGTATAAGATTTCCTCGGATTTAGCGATTAGGAGTGACAGATTGTTTGGTAAACGTATAGCATGTTCTATATGTTATAGTTATTTGAATGACTCTTACCATAATATGTTACGTTAACATGCCAGGCACCTTCTCATTTGGTTATTTATGCCTCATATAACGTACACTTATTCAGCCTGTTGTTCACTATTCTTTATTTATTTTAAATTGCCTTTCAAATGTCTATTCTTGGTGTTGGCTTTTATCAAATACATTTCCCCAAAAAATGCGACTTATACTCCAGTGCGACTTATATATGTTTTTTTTCCTTCTTTATTATGCATTTTCGGCCGGTGCGACTTATACTCCGGAGCGACTTATACTCCGGAGCGACTTATACTCCGAAAAATACGGTACCGTAATTGTTTTCGTCATGGCGAGCAATAAACCCAAGAAGCGAAGATTCAATGAAAAGTGGCTTAACGAGCCACTTTTCAGCAAATGGCTAACTTATGAAGAAGGAAAGATGTTTTGCACGCCATGTAAACGGGCTAAGAAAAAGAACACCTTTACGACCGGGTGCACTGATTTTCAAAGATCCAGCCTCACCAGGCACCAAGAAACATCATGTTACACCTTTCCTGCTTGTCTGCTCCCAGACCGTGGTGCCGACAGTTCCGCTCTTTGGTCGGAATGACGAGGCCGTCGATTTGTTACAACTCTTTATCTATGTTTTCCACAAAGCCAACCGGACATCCACCATGCTATTAACACTCCTGAACATGCTAGCCCTCCCTCTCCTAATTGGCCCACTCACTTACACACGTCACTCACCCCACATACCGCCTTTCTTAAAGGGGAACACACAGCTTATGGCCATCACGAAGCCAGAGATGAAATGCCAGAGGCATTGAGTGCCACTGTATTAAATGACATTGAAACTAACTTGCCAAATTCTAAGTTTGTTGGCATTATTTGCCATGAAAGTGTAGATGTGGCTGTTTTATATTGACTGATAATCTACACAGGGCTCGAATATAACCACAACATTTGCCATAATGCCCTCAAAAATGTACCAACATTTGCGGCAACACCTTTCCGTGACCGCCCTTGACTTTTCACTTGCTATTGGACAAAGGATATAATGGTCGATGGCATAATGATAAATAGCGATAAAATTCCAGACAGTTAGTAAAACGGTCTCCTCTATTAATTACCAAAATCCCTATTATTATTAATTCATTTGAGACAACTCGAAATCCGACACATGCGCACTATCATAACTTGACATATCAACCATGGCGTACTAACACCATTAATCTTGCTCCAGGGGTTTACCCTCAGAGTGTACTTAGTCAACAGCCATACATGTCACACTAAGGGTGGCCGTATAAACAACGTCAACACTGTCATAAACATGTGCCATATAGTGAGACCATATTAAACAATAATGACACACACAATTCGGGAGAATATTTGCACCGCAACACAATATAAACACAACAGAACACATTCCCAGAATTCCTTGCAGCACCAACTCTTCCGGGACGCTACAGTCATTTTCCCTCGCTTCCCGCCATGTGTTTAAGAGCGCACTGCTGTGTTTAGAGGGAGACAGGTGTGGACAATATTGGAGACACTTGTCCCCACACTAAAAGTATACAGCGAAGGAGAAAAACTATATGATGTTGCTTTCATTTTGACAATACAGCGTCCATCAGCTGCTGTGACATAGTTAATGAGGTGAGGAAACACGCTGTCACTCCTGTTTTTTGTTGTTGTTGGCCAAACTGTTGTACAAAACCCCACGGGGGCGTATGCATGCATGCATGCATTGGAACCCCTGCATGGAAAAAAAAATAATGTTTGCCTTGGTGGCCTTCTAACTTGCCTTGGTGCCCTAAAATATGAGCCCTCCTTTAAGGCAACACTTGCCTTGACCTTAAAAAGTTAGGGTTAGGGTTCGAGGCCTGTCTGCATACAGGTGAGAATAATCAATAAAATTGGTCATATGCATGTATGCCCTGGCACACGATTATCATAATCATGACCGAAGCAAAAAACTTTTATACTGAAATAAATACACCTACAACTTATTAAATGAAAATATAGAAAAAACCTACCGGCAGTGGTAAAGTTTAGATCCATAAAGAAAAGAAGTAAGTGAATGAATGTTTGTAACTGAATAAATATACAAATGCATAAAAATATGTTTTCTTTTGTATTATTTGTTTTAGTGAAATAAGTAACGTTTATGACAACCTTTTACCAAAACACAATATAGAATGTGATCTATAACAGGGTAATGCATACATTCATCATTTGTTTTCAAAACGTTTACAAAAAAGTGGCACCCCAAAAATGTACTGTGGGGCCCCATTTTTATGACTTGATGGGGTCCCTGGGACCCCATTTTGAACATTTCTAGCGCCAACACTGAATCACTTAATCACATGACTGTTAGTTATCGCCAAATTGAGAGACTTGGTTGAAATCATCTAGGCGTCCTGGTTATTTGTTATGGCAAAAATCAAGTACGTCCACGCGGCTGACCGGAAGTGACGCATATCACAACATTGGCGCGCCAGGTGCCGCGTGCTTAGGTAACGCTCAAAACAAACTGTTGTACTGAACCACAAGGGGGCGTATGCATGCATGCTTTGGAGCCCTTGCCTGGAAAAAAAATAATGTTTGCCTTGGTGGCCTTCTAACTTGCCTTGGCGCCCTAAAATATGAGCCCTCCTTTAAGGCAACACTTGCCTAGACCTTAAGAAGTTTAAATTCGAGGCCTGTCGAATGTCATATGTATGTGAAAAACATGCACCTGGGGATAGGTTGATTGGCAACACTAAATTGGCCCTAGTGTGTGAATATTGTCCGTCTATATATGTGTTGGCCCTGCGATGAGGTGGCGACTTGTCCAGGGTGTACACCGCCTTCCGCCCGAATGCAGCTGAGATAGGCTCCAGCACCCCCCGCGACCCCAAAAGGGACAAGCGGTAGAAAATGGATGGATATGCATGTATGCCCTGGCACACGATTGTCATAATCATGACCGATGAAAAAAACTTTTATACTGAAATAAATACACCTAAAACTTATGAAATCAAAATATAGAAAAACCTACCGGCAGTGGTTAAGTTTAGATCCATAAAGGAAAGAAGAAAGTGAATGAATATTTGTAAATTAATACATTTACATATGCATAAAAATGGGTTTTCTTTTGTATTTTTTTTTTTTAATGAAATAAGGAACGTTTATGACAACCTTTTACCAAAACACAATAAAGAATGTGAGCAATAACAGGATAATGCATAAATTTACCAATCGTTTCGAAAACGTTTACAAAAAAGTGGCACCCCAAAAATTTACTGTGGGACCCCATTTTTATGACTTAAAGGGGTCCCTGGGACCCCATTTTGAAAATTTCCTAGCGCCAACACTGAATCACTTAATCACATGACTGTTAGTTATCGCCAAATTGAGAGACTTGGTTGAAATTATCTAGGCGTCCTGGTTATTTCAATCAATCAATCAATATTTATTTATATAGCCCTAAATCACAAGTGTCTCAAAGGGCTGCACAAGCCACAACGACATCCTCGGTTCAGAGCCCACATAAGGGCAAGGAAAAACTCACAACCCAGTGGGATGTCAATGTGAATGACTATGAGAAACCTTGGAGAGGACCGCAGATGTGGGACACCCCCAAACAATGTTCCCTCTAATTTTCCATATGTGTGAGCAAACGCAAAAACTCCTTGAGCATTCAGTGGAGCACATGTGAGCGACGTCAGATGTGCACATGCACTGTGGTCACACCTGCAGCACACCTGTCCCAAACCTGACTAAATAACAAGTTCAATGTTTTATTATTGTAATCAAATGACAGCAGTCATTTCCATGAGATTATTTTCTAATATAATTGTTTTGGCCCAATTACAATGACTATAACATATTGTTTTTCATGAGCTGTGTACTAGTATTATATGTCTGGGTGGGGTACCTGCTTTGGAAATAATGTGTACCCCTTTCAGATATCGCATTTAGTTCCCACTAAAACATTCACATGTTGCACAATGAGATGTAAACATGGGATCATGTGTACATTCCTGTAACTTTCTGTTTGTAAAACATATCTTTATTAGTATTTATTTAATATAATAACATCATTTCATGATTACGGTTCGGGTTCGGTACCTCCAACAAGGTTAAGAACCACTGGTCTGGCATAATATTGTGAAATTCCAGTCCACAGTGGATCTAACATAATAGTGATAGTCCAGTCCATAGTGGGGTTTGTTATGGCAAAAATCAAGTACGTCCACACAGCTGACCGGAAGTGACGCATCTCACAACATTGGCGTGCCAGGTGCCGCGTGCTTAGGTAACGCTCAAACACATCCATCCATCCATTTTTCTACCGCTTGTCCCTTTTGGGGCGTGCTGGAGCCTATCAGCTGCATTCGGAACAGAAGTAAGCTAAAAAGAATCCACCCATCCATCCATTTACTACCGCTTGTCCCTCTTGGTGTGGCGGGGGATGCTGGAGCCTATCTCAGCTGCACTCGGGCGGAAGGCGGGGTACACCCTGGACAAGTCGCCACCACATCACAGGGCCAACACAGAAAGACAGACAACATTCACACACTGGAGCTAATTTAGTGTTGCCAATAATACGGTTGTTTAATTTACTTGCCTAATGAGTTTGCTGGCATAGTTTTGAAAATATGTAATTTTATGTCTTTGATAATGACTGATGTAGATGTCGTCTCACTAGCCGCGTCTTAAGCGCGGCATTTGGTTTTTAAGTTAAATTGTCGTAGATCGGGCTAAAACCTAAGCACTGAATTTGCACGAGTTAAAAGCAAACATTCATTAAAGTGGTGTTAATAAAGAGTATTTATCAGTAAACTACGCCAACCCATAACAAAAGAGTTGGCTAAATGTTAGCATGCCAACATTAGCGTGCGCCGCAACTAACCTTAGCTCTCCCAGCCTCCAGTTTCCTCTGGCGTTCATCTTCATCCATCCCTCAGTTAGGACGAAACTAATACAAGGACAGACGCCCTGCATCGGCTGGGGGAAAAAACACGAAACTTGTTCCCTCCAAACATAAAGTTATCTTGCGTAAATCTATAAAACTTGGCCGAGACAAAAACAAGTGTCAAACGGGATATTCAATATGGCCGCCAAGAAGGTTTAAACCCGCCCTCGGTGAAGCTTCCGGGGGGAATTAGCCAATCAAATCGTGAGGTTTCAAAATGTTGGCCAATGGACGTCAATGTGAATTCACCAGGGGGGAAAAAAAGACCCGCCTCCGAAAAACTAGTTGACCAATCAAATTAAAGAATGAAACCAATACGGCGACTCAAATGTTTGGTATTTTTATTTTTATTTTTTATTTTTTTTAATTGAACAACAAACATACATTTATAATTCACACAAAAGTCAAGGCACTTTCAACATTGAGGAAAGAAAACAAAAGCAAATACAGATAGAGTAATAATACTAAAAAATTAGACAAAAACAAAAACAAAAGGCAAAAAGGGCTACCTAAATCACTTAAAATGTTTTTTTTAACAAATATATCAATTTAAGGGCCTTTGTACTCTTAATCATTCTCCAAGATTTGATTGATGATTGGTGACTGATTTGTGTGATGACTGTATTATGATGATAGTATATATATTTGTACCATGAATTGGTTAATATGGATCCCGACTTAAACACGTTGAAAAACGTATTCGAGTGTTACCATTTAGTGGTCAATTGTACGGAATATGTACTGTACTGTGCAATCTACTAATAAAAGTTTCAATCAATCATCCCGATAAGCCTATTAGAAAATGTAGGCCTTACTTTCATAAATCGAAATTTATGTAGAAAACATTTTGCCTGGAGCATAATAATGTTGACAAACATTTCCATGTTACAGTCGTTTATAAAAAATACAAAATTTGATCTCTTCTGGCGACTCAAATTTAGTGAAGGTGGATAATGAATGTGAGTGTGAATGTTGTCTGTCTATCTGTATTGGCCCTGCGATGAGGTGGCGACTTGTCCAGGGTGTACACTGACCTCCGTCCGAAAGGGAAAAGCGGTAGAAAATGGATGCATGGATATTGATTTGTTTTTTAAACAGATGCTTTTCTTAGACTGTGCAAATTATATTGCGTCTTAAAATGTTATTTTTGTGTCTTAAAAAGTTTTTTTTTGCCAAACGAGCCCGCCTTCTGCCTGTGTGGAGCTGAGATAGGCTCCAGCACCCCTTGAGGGACAAGCGGTAGTAAATGGATGGATGGATGGTATTATAAGCAGAGGTGGGTAGTAACGTGCTACATTTACTCCGTTACATCTACTTGAGTAACTTTTGGGATAAATTGTACTTCTAAGAGTAGTTTTAATGCAACGTACTTTTACTTTTACTTGAGTATATTTATAGAGAAGAAACGCTACTTTTACTCCGCTACTTTTATCTACATTCAGCTCGCTACTCGCTACTAATTTTTATCGATCTGTTAATGCACGCTTTGTTTGTTTTGGTCTGTCAGACAGACCTTCAAAGTGCCTGCCTTACTGGTGACGTTTCACTCCGTTCCACCAATAAAATGCAGTCACTAGTGACGTATGACTCCGTTCCACCAATCAGATGCAGTCACTGGTGACGTTGGACCAATCAAACAGAGCCAGGCGGTCACATGACCTGACTTAAACAAGTTGAAAAACTTATTGGCGTGTTACCATTTAGTGGTCAATTGTACGGAATATGTACTGTACTGTGCAATCTACTAATACAAGTTTCAATCAATCAATCAAAAGTGTGAAGGAAAAAAGACACTTTTTTTATTTCAAACGTACATCCCGTCACAAGCCAAAGACTGACTGCACAGTTCCTGTCTTCACAATAAAAGTGCCGCTCCATCGCGCCTGCGCTTTCAAAATAAGAGTCTCCGAAAGCCAGCGTAAACAAGCTAGCAAGCTACGGAATTTGCCGCCAATGTATTTCTTGTAAAGTGTGTGAAAACGAATATGGAAGCTGGACAAATAAGATACCAAAAACCAACCACTTTCATGTGGTCTTAGACAGAAAGGAGGAACTTTTTTTCTCCTGCATTTGAAAACGTGGACGTTAAGCACTGCTGTCTGATTACAATCAATGCAAGTCATCAGAATCAGGTAATACACCAACTTATATTCTTGTCAACATGAAAGAAAGGAATCTATATGTGTTAAACATGCATGTATATTCATTAAAACACCTTTAACATGTAAACAAAAACGGCAAAAATAAATAAATATAAATGATGTACTGTATATATCAATGTATGTGTATATATGTATATATATATATATATGATATGTGTGTGTGTATGTTACTCATCAGTTACTCAGTACTTGAGTAGTTTTTTCACAACATACTTTTTACTTTTACTCAAGTAAATATTTGGGTGACTACTCCTTACTTTTACTTGAGTAATAAATCTCTAAAGTAACAGTACTCTTACTTGAGTACAATTTCTGGCTACTCTACCCACCTCTGATTATAAGCAATCGTTCTACTCACTGCCTTCACTGTAGCTACACCAAAATACCACCGACAGGGGGCAGCAACGTTCTGCTTTAGTCTAGTACACAAATAAATCACAAAATATATGTCGTGATGTATAAATAGGCTAGCATATGTGTTCTTAACATAATAAAAAATTATGTATATTTATTTATTCTGAAGTGGAATTTTACTGTGTTTTTGTGAGTCGAAGCCGCTTAGCAGGGGACATTCCAGGTGAACATGTTTGCTATATAACCTCGACACATGGGCGATATATACTATTTCAATATATACTATTTACAATGAGTGTTACATAAGTATTCGTAAACGGCGATTAAAAAATAAAAATATCACAAAAAGCATCGCCCGAACAGGGACTTGAACCCTGGACCCTCAGATTAAAAGTCTGATGCTCTACCGACTGAGCTATCCGGGCTCTACTGACGGTGCCATCCACAGTGATTAATACTCTGTGAATATTTCCAGCATCCGGTGATGAATCAATCAGTGTACTTTATTCTAATATTATTTTAATATTGTTAACCCAATCAGTTGCACCTCCGTCCAACCTTGTTCAATATATTCAACAAACATTTGGCCAATGACAAAGCACCCGGCTTTTTCCGGCTTCATGAGCATATTTCAACATTTAACCAATCACAGAGGATATAGAACGACATTCTGCAACGACATTTTGCAACCCCCCATGAAAGGCAGAGTCTTTTAAACTATCCATCCATTCATACATTTCCTACCGCTTGTCCCGTTCGAGGTCGCGGGGGGCCTATCTCAGCTGCATTCGGGCGGAAGGCGGGGTACACCCTGGACAAGTCGCCACCTCATCGCATACACTTGCCAACCTTGAGACCTCCGATTTCGGGAGGTGGGGGGAGGGGGCGTGGTAGAGGGGTGTGGTTGGGGGCGTGGCTAAGAGGGGAGGAGTATATTTACAGCTAGAATTCACCAAGTCAAGTATTTCATATATATATATATATATATATATATATATATATATATATATATACAGGGGCGCCGAAAAGGGGGGGTAAAGGAGACGGATTCTAGGGGCCCATGATGGAGGGGGGCCCAGAGAGGCCCCTAATGATGATGAAATTATAATACAGAAAAAATAATGACACTGTGTTGGGGGCCCTGTAAAGATTCTTTTCATGGGGCCCAAAATCCCTAGCGGCGCCCCTGTGTATATATATATATATATATATATATATAAGAAATACTTGACTTTCAGTGAATTCTAGCTATAAATATATATTTCTTTTATTGTATATATATATATATATATATATATATATATATATATATATATATATATATATATATATATATATATAAAAGAAACACTTGAATTTCGGTGAATTCTAGCTATAAATATATATTTATTTTATTGTATATATATATATATATATATATATATATATATATATATATATATATATATATATATATATATATATATATATATATACACAGGTAAAAGCCAGTAAATTAGAATATTTTGAAAAACTTGATTTATTTCAGTAATTGCATTCAAAAGGTGTAACTTGTACATTATATTTATTCATTGCACACAGGAGATGGAGATTTCAAGTTCCAACAGGACTTGGCGCCTGCACACAGCGCAAAATCTACCCGTGCCTGGTTTACGGACCATGGTATTTCTGTTCTAAATTGGCCCGCCAACTCCCCTGACCTTAGCCCCATAGAAAATCTGTGGGGTATTGTGAAAAGGAAGATGCAGAATGCCAGACCCAAAAACGCAGAAGAGTTGAAGGCCACTATCAGAGCAACCTGGGCTCTCATAACACCTGAGCAGTGCCAGAAACTCATCGACTCCATGCCACGCCGCATAAACGCAGTAATTGAGGCAAAAGGAGCTCCAACCAAGTATTGAGTATTGTACATGCTCATATTTTTCATTTTCATACTTTTCAGTTGGCCAACATTTCTAAAAATCCCTTTTTTGTATTAGCCTTAAGTAATATTCTAATTTTGTGACACACGGAATTTTGGATTTTCATTTGTTGCCACTTCAAATCATCAAAATTAAATGAAATAAACATTTGAATGCATCAGTCTGTGTGCAATGAATAAATATAATGTACAAGTTACACCTTTTGAATGCAATTACTGAAATAAATCAAGTTTTTCAAAATATTCTAATTTACTGGCTTTTACCTGTATATATATATATATAAAAGAAATACTTGAATTTCAGTGTTCATTTATTAACACATATACTTGTTGAGTTAAGGGTTGAAATGTCCATCCTTGTTCTATTCTCTGTCACTATTTTACTAACCATGCTGAACACCCTCTCTGATGATGCATTGCTGTGTGGCACGCACAAAAGTGCTTTCATCAAATACACTAGATGGCAGTATTGTCCTGTTTAAGAGTGTCACAACATTGCTGTTTACGGCAGACGAACTGCTTTACGGTAGACCAAAACGTGACTGCTGTTGTTGTGTGTTGTTGCCGCGCTGGGAGGACGTTAATGAAACTGCCTAACAATAAACCCACATAAGGAACCAAGAACTCGCCCTCGATCATTCTACAGTTATAACGTCATTGGGCAGGCACACCGTTTATATTGTGGGAAAGGCGGACTCAGGTCCGCATGGACCTGAGTCCGCCTGAATTTCGGGGGATTTTCCGGGAGATAATTTGTCGCGGGAGGTTTTCGGGAGAGGCGCTGAATTTCGGGAGTCTCCCGGAAAATCCGGGAGGGTTGGCAAGTATGTCATCGCAGGGCCAACACAGATAGACAGACAACATTCACACACTAGGGCCAATTTAGTGTTGCCAATCAACCTATCCCCAGGTGCATGTCTTTGGAGGTGGGAGGAAGCCGGAGTACCTGGAGGGAACCCACGCAGTCACAGGGAGAACATGCAAACTCCACACAGAAAGATCCCGAGCCTACTAATCGCCATCAAATCAAAAACAACATTTTACACTTTTTAAAAAAAATAATTTGGTAGCATTTACTACTTTGTTAGCTCAAAGACTCATTGTGCTAAATTGGAACCTCCCTGCCCCACCCGCTGGATACAAAATATTCTTTATTTTCTTAAATTGGAAAAAGTTATGCTGGCATTGAATCCTTGTTCTGTGAAATTTCAAGAAGTATGGAGTGCTTTCCTAAAATGTGTAAAAGAGACTGATTCCAAGTTTAACACCGATTGAAAAGTAATTGAAATGTAGATCATTGATGAGCCTTTTGTTTGCTTTTGTGTCATTGCTGCACTGTTGGGGACATTTAGAAGTGCAGTTGTCTGTGGCTTCATGTCAATACTTGCCTGTACCTATTAGACCAGTGGTTTTTGTCCCGGGTTCGATCGAACCCTAGGGGTTCGGTGAGTCGGCCTCAGGGGTTCGGCAGAGCCTCCGCCGCAGCGGTCAAGACACACCAGACTCATGAATTGATTAACGTGGACCCCGACTTAATTAAACAAGTTGAAAAACTTATTGGGGTGTTACCATTTAGTGGTCAATTGTACGGAATATGTACTGTACTGTGCAATCTACTAATACAAGTTTCATTCAATCAATCAATCAATCAATCAATCGTGTAAATAAAAACTTCTCCCTATCGGCGTATCTGTACTGTAAAGTTAACATTTGAATGACAATAAAAAGGAAGTCTAAGTATTATGGATACCCCCAAACAATGTTCCCTCTAAATTTCCATCTGATTTGCAGGTTGTCATGACTTGGACTTTGGCTTGGTTTGTTCTCCCGTGGTGCAAATGAACTGGACTGGTCAAGGCTTGAAGGTGGGTACATGATTTATTTTAAACTATCAAAAAAGGAATAAACAAAAAGCGCGCACAGTGGCGGAGAATAAAACTAGACTTTAAACACAAAACTTGCACATTGGCAGAAACTATGAACAATTAAACAAAACACTAACTGTGGCTTAACAAACAAAAACTTACTTGGCATGGAACCGGCATGAAAAAAAGAGTAGCAAGGGTCATCAGGGTGTGGAGAGTGTGCAGGAGCATAAATGTGGTGAGGTCGTCAGGCCGAACAACAGAAAATGAATGAACTTAAATACTATGGACATGATTAGTGAAAGCAGGTGCGTGACTCAAAACGTGAAACAGGTGCGTGACGTGACAGGTGAAAACTAATGGTTGCTATGGTGACCAGACAAGGGAGTGAAAAGACAGAAAGTAAACAAAACATGACTTAAAGCAAAACATGATAATACAGACATGACACAGGTGTGTCATTTGTTGTGAGTTCATGCACTGTGTTGGTTTTGTTCTTTGAACAAGGTGATGTTCATGCACGGTTCATTTTGTACACTAGTAAAAAAAAACATATAACTTTGTCTTGAATTTGAAAAAAAATAATAAAATAAAACATTTTATTTTTCACTAAAGAAGGGTTCGGTGAATGTGCATATGAAACTGGTGGGGTTGGGTACCTCCAACAAGGTTAAGAACCACTGACTTAGACTGATGTCCATTTTCAATAAAAATCATAAATGAACAATAAGCTACAAGTAAAGTATATTTATTTAAATGTATTGTACACAATACATTCAAAGTAATTCAACAAGTTATGTGTATATTGAGGTGAGAGAATAGTGAGTGGGACGTGTATAATAGAAAAGTATTTCCTTACCTCAAGTCCACTGTGTAGTCTTTGCACAATTACCTACCTCTGGTTTATATTTAAGGTTAGTGTGTGCTGTACCATTTTCTTTGTAAATATTTTTGTACATGGTTTTTAATGTACATCTGACTGGATGTTCTAGATCAGGGGAGGGCAATTCATTTTTACCGGGGCCCGCATGAGCAACCCGAGCACTGCTGGAGGGCCACACCGACAATATTTCAATCAAATTTTGCTCAAATTATTTTTGATATACCATAAGATAAATAATAATAATAATTTAATTTAACCAAACTTAATGTTATACAAAAGCAGATTGCTTTTGATGGTTTTATTTTTAACACTGTCTTACACAACACTTCCTGATGTATAATACAATGCAAAAATGTCAATTTCTGTCACTTTATCCTGCATCCTCTTTAAAAGTCCAACATTTTTCCCCGTCAGATTTGGACAACCATCTGTTGTCACACCTGCCAGCTTGTCCCATTTCAGTCCTAACATGTCCAAACACGCATTTACCTATGTGAACAAGTCATTACCTGTGGTTGTCTCTTTAATTGACTGCATGTCTAATCCAGCTACTCCGTGATTTGAAAGTCTGCAGTTATCCCACGTAAAAAGATGAGCAGCTGGGCAGTGTCACGTACATTGCAGCTCTCATCCAGCGAAAAACAGTCAAAGTCGGCCGTTCTATTCTTCAGCTGAAGCTCCAAGTTTCCAGCGATGGTCTCAACCCGCCTCGTTACAGTGCGTCGGGAGAGTGACACGTTCTCAAATGCGCCCCTCTTCTCCGGGCATATCAGCGCAACAGAGTCCAAAAAGCACTCCTTAATAAACTCTCCCTCAGAAAACGCCTTACTTTTTCTGGCGATTTTGTGAGTAATGACAAAACTTGTCCTGACGGCGGCATATCTGGGGGTGTGAAATTTGGCAAAAAGTCCTTGTTGGGTTTGCAGTTTTACCATCAACGCATCAGCCTCCCTTGCGCGCACTTCATCAGACAGATTCCGGTATTTTTCCTCGGGCTTCGTCGTGTAGTGGCGATTCAAATTATATTCTTTAAGCACACTCGACATAGATACTTTTTAAAAATGTATTTTGTAATTTATGATTGGCCTCACGCGGGCCGGACAGGGACGCACAAAGGGTTCACACCCATCATTCATTCAGGTGTGAATGAATGATGGGTTCTACATGTAAAGCGACTTCGGGTACTTAGAAAAGCGCTATATAAATCCCAGGTATTATTATTATTATGTGGCCCGCGGGCCGCAGAATGCCCAGGTCTGTTCTAGATGGTTGTATTTTGTGTTGTTGTATGTGTAATAAAACATGCAACTTTACTATTTATCTTTTCTCTTTGCAGTACATTGTCTCAGAACTGATGTATGTGAAGTGAATTCATTAACTCATATTATGTTCTACATAAGGTGAATGTTTGTATTCAACTTGGAGAAAGCGAACCACCAGGTTTAAGTAAATAATGGTTGAACCCATAATAAATTAAGGAGCCTTAGTTGGACTGGAATTCGCTCTCTCACGAGAAAAGGCAAGAAATTCAGACTTCGGAATGCAAAAGTGATAGCTCTATCCTGGAGGAGAGACTCCATGCCTATCTTCAAGTCGACATTTAAGTTACTACATATAGAGGTTGTTTTTCGGTCACTTACACATGAACATCTCCTTACAAGGTCAGGTTGTACTCTCCTGAATTAACACACACCCAGACAGAAAAAGAAGGATGTGGGGTGGGCGTGGCCTGCGGACCTGCAGCGAAGCGGACCTGTTCGAGATCAACGACAGGTGCGTAGATGACCCAGCTGGGAGTGTTTGTCTGATCACCTGTCGCTCTGTTAAAGGCAGCAGTCGGGAAGGAGAAGGGAGAGTTGTTGATGGCGGTTGGTGAAGCACGAGCACCAACGAGAGCGAGAGAGAGAGAGCAAGACAGACGACACTCTGGAGAGAAACCATTCGTGTGCTCGATTGAGAGAAAAGACAACTGCTGAAAAGCACCCCGAAAGACTTTGCACTTTTATTGTCAAATAAAACAGTGTGTGTCAACCTGGAAGAGCCTGGCATGTCGGTAATTGGTGGTCCGAAGAACCCGGAGGAGCAAGACCTCCACAAAGGAATATAAGATTGTGGTTCGGTTCCTCCAAGTTAGGAGAGACACATTTTTTGACCTGACCTCCTCCAGGAACTGCAGTCCAGTATAATGACGCTCACTTGTAATAAAGCAACTTTTGGTTCAGTAAAGCGTCTCCGACGTCTCTTTTTGATCCAGCCGCACTGCCATGTCACCCTTCTGTCCAGACGAGGATGAAAAGACCGGAAATACACACCATACTCAAGTGGGAAACACTAAAACGTTAAAAGTACATCAAACAAGCCGTTAAAGTAGCGGTCACTGCAAACCCGTACATTCTTCGGCTATGCTCCCTTGTACTGGAGTGCGGCGTACTTTGTTCGTCTTTTATCATAAAATCTTGCAATCTTCCGCCATTCTTGATAACCTCTCGAGGAACTCTGAAGAAATGTTTATCCTTTTCACCATTTAAATGGTTCGTACAGCCGAAAACAACGCAAACATAGGGCATTTTTCTTCAAGAAAGGCTAAATGGCATCTAGTACCTTTCAAAAAGTCTGCGGGCTATAGAGCGTTTTCTATTGGGGCTCCAGTACTATAGAATGCCCTCCCGGTAACATCTTAAAACTCATTTGTATACTCTAGCCTTTAAATAGACCCCCTTTTTTAGACCAGTTGATCTGCCGTTTCTTTTCTTTTCTTCTCTGCCCCCCTCTCCCTTGTGGCCCCACTATGGACTGGACTCTCACTATTATGTTAGATCCACTATGGACTGGACTTTCACAATATTATGTCAGACCCACTCGACGTCCATTGCATCCGGTCTCCCCTTGAGGGGGGGGGTTACACACATATGCGGTCCTCTCCAAGGTTTCTCATAGTCATTCACATCGACGTCCCATTGGGGTTGTGAGTTTTTCCTTGCCCTTATGTGGGCTCTGTACCGCGGATGTCGTTGTGGCTTGTACAGACCTTTGAGACACTTGTGATTTAGGCATACTTGCCAACCCTCCCGAATTTTCCGGGAGACTCCCGAAATTCAGCGCCTCTCCCGAAAACCTCCCGGGACAAATTTTCTCCCGAAAATCTCCCGATTTTCAGCCGGAGCTGGAGGCCACGCCCCCTCCAGCTTTATGTGGACCTGAGTGAGGACAACCTTTTTTTTTATGATGGGAGGACCACAGGGTGACAAGAACTAAATCATCCAGACTAGAGATAAATTGTATTATTATGTTTATCTTACCTAAAAATAAATATATTTATTAATTTAAAAAAAAAAAACTGAATACATTTTTACTATATTTTGCTAAAAACATCAAAATTAATTGTATTTTTATTTGTATTTTTTCTGACTCCTTATTACATCCAGCCGTAGAATTATACATTAAAATAAACATATTGGAAATAATTAATAATTAAATGATCATAATAATTCATTTAAAATGATCATATTTAATTATTAAAATAATTGCTTGTTTATCAACAACTTTAGCATTTTATTCATCACATTTTGAAGCTCTCAGAAGCCAAGTTATGTTATATTCCTTAAGATTTATTTATGCAAGTTTGAAGTATCAATTATCTAAACACAGTTTTGTTTGCATATTTTCAGGATGTAGAGAGATATATATATATATATATATATATATATATATATATATATATATATATATATACATATATATATATAATAATAATAATATATCGAAAGAAACCTGATTGCCCCCTCAACGGGGGGTGCTTACAAACATCAGTTGTCTACCAATCTAAGGTAATACGCAAGGACATTAACACATCCGACACATATGTAGGATTAACCGAGGGAGAATTCAAAACCAGATGGAACAATCACAAGGCTTCTTTCAGGAACAAAAACCTGCGAAATACCACAGAACTCAGCAAACACATTTGGGACCTCAAAGACAATAATGTTGAATATTCAATAACATGGCAAATTCTTGCATCCAGCACACCTTACAATAGTGGTAATAAAAGATGCAACCTATGCTTGAAAGAGAAACTGTTTATTATTTACCGTCCAGACCTGTCATCCCTCAACAAGCGCAGCGAAATTGTAACAGCATGCCGCCATAGACGGAAACACCTCCTAGGTAACACATGAGCCAATCACCACGCCCCTAGGCCAGCCTGTACCCACCCACTCTGTGCCCTATATAAACCATGGTATGCGAATGCTCCCATTAAAATCTCCTGACGATTGAGGGTACCCCCCCTCATGAAACAGGCCTGTAGAGATGAAATAGTCTTGTGATTTTTTCCCACACATACATATATATATATATATATATATATATATATATACATATATATATATGTATATGTATGTATATATATATATGTTTGAAATACTTGACTTGGTGAATTCTAGCTGTCAATATACTCCTCCCCTCTTAACCACGCCCGCGCCCTCAACCACGCCCCCGTCCCACCCCCCGACCCCCCACCCCCCCACATCCCGAAATTGGAGGTCTCAAGGTTGGCAAGTATGGATTTAGGGCTATATAAATAAACATTGATTGATTGAAATCAGACGCTGGCGTGATATTCAATGAGCCGGACTTGACGTGATTTTGCATCCAAGCAATTAGTTGTAAAATGGATTGAAACAGCCGCAATTTATTCTCCAAAACCCAAAACCAGTGAAGTTAGCACATTGTGTAAATGGTAAATATCAATCAATCAATGTTTATTTATATAGCTCTAAATCACAAAAGTCTCAAAGGGCTGTACAAGCCACAACGACATCCTCGGTACAGAGTCCATATAAGGGATGTCGATGTGAATGACTATGAGAAACCGCATATGTGGGTAACCCCCCTCTCTAGGGGAGACCGAAAGCAATGGATGTCGAGTGACATAATATTGTGAAAGAACAGTCCTTAGTAGATCTAACATAGTAGTGAGAGTCCAGTCCATAGTGGGGCCAGCAGGAGACCATTCCGAGCGGAGACGGGTCAGCAGCACAGAGATGTCCCCAACCGATGCACAGGCGAGCGGTCCATCCTGGGTCCCAACTCTGGACAGCCAGCACTTCATCCATGGTCCCCGGAACCGGAATAACCCGGCGAAGAGGCAGAGGAAAAAAGAAAAGAAACAGCAGATCAACTGGTCTAAAAAGGGGGTCTATTATGGCGTCACATTACTGCCAAAAATCCGAGCGCATAAAAACTGTTATCGCGCGCTGATTCTCCACTTCGTGCGCGCGCGACACCCTTTTGCGCGCGCGCGGTGCCTTTTTGCGCGTGCGTGGTGCCTTTCTGCGCGCGCAAATAATCATTAACTCTGAATTTAATGGCAGCAACACATTGCAAAAAAAGTTGGCACAGGGGCATTTTTACTACTCGGCCTTGCCACTTACGTGCAGTGATTTCTCCAGATTCTCTGAACATTTTGACGATATTACGGACCGTAGACGGTGAAATCCCTAAATTCCTTGCAATAGCTTGTTGAGAGATGTTGTTCTTAAACTGTAGGACAATTTGCTCACACATTTATTCACAAAGTGGTGACCCTCGCCCTTTTCTTGTTTGTGTATGACTGAGCATTTCATGGAAGGTGCTTTCTCTGTCTTTTTTGCCACTTGTGCCAGCTTTTTTGAAAAATGTTGCAGGCATCAAATTCCAAATGAGCTAATATTTGCAAAAAAATAACAAAGTTTACCAGTTCGAACGTTAAGTATCTTGTCTTTGCAGTCTATTCAATTGAATATAGGTTGAAAAGGATTTTTTAAATCATTGTATTCTGTTTTTATTTACACAATGTGCCAACTTCACTGGTTTTGGGTTTTGTATAATAATCTCTAAATGTATAATATAGGCCAGGGGTTGGCAACCCAAAATGTTGAAAGAGCCTTATTGGACCAAAAATACAAAAACAAATCTGTCTGGAGCCGCAAAAAATTAAAAGCCATATTACATACAGATAGTGTTTCATGATATATAAATTGAATTAATATGACTTAAAGGAAACTAAATGAGCTCAAATATAGCTACAAATGAGGCATAATCATGCAATATGTACATATAGCTAGCCTAAATAGCATGTTAGCATCGATTAGCTTGCAGTCATGCAGTGACCAAATATGTCTGATTAGCACTCCACACAAGTCAATAACATCAACAAAACTCACCTTTGTGGATTCATGCACAACGTTAAAAGTTTGGTGGACAACATGAGACAGAAAAAGAAGTGGCATAAAACACGTCCTAGAAAGTCGCAGAAAGATATACATGTAAACAAACTACGGTGAGTTCAAGGACCGCCAAAATTAGTAGGACAAAACGGCGCTCGCCAAATACTCGAATCAGTGAAGCATGTTAGTGTGCTTTATAACAATTAGGGACGTTTGTGTCATGTTTGTCCTCCTATAGAAACCATATTAAAACAAAAAAATATATTTTTTCCCCTCAACTTTTTCCATTTTTTCATACATTTTTGAAAAAGCTCCAGAGAGCCACTAGGGCGGCGCTAAAGAGCCGCATGCGGCTCTAGAGCCGCGGGTTGCCGACCCCTGATATAGGCAGATTGCTACCTGGTAATTCTAACACAATACAACAATCGAAATGAGAGCAAAATAATAATAGCTTATATTTATTGGATGACTATGGAGCTTTCATAACAAAGAGATTACTGCACCAAATAAGGTAAATTTGATTCTTATTAACAAAAATAGTGTGAGCAAGGGCAGGACAAAAAAAAGTTGGTATTCGCGCTGTGATTGGGCGGCCAATAGATAGAGCTTTGATTGGCGTTTGGAAGGATGGACACTAGAGATGCGCGGTTTGCGGGCACAACCGCGGAGTCCGCGGATTATCCGCGGATCGGGCGGATGAAATTTAAAAAAATAAGATTTTATCCGCGTGCGGGTCGGGTTGGGCGGATCAATTAGATTTTTATTTTTATTTTTATTTTTTTTGCGGGTGGCAGTTAAACCAATTCGGAAATATATACACATAGTTAAATGTTGTTACCCACATACGAAAAACGAGCAGGCACCTGCTGCATATGCCACAACAGAAGAAAAAAAAAGAAAAGAGATGGACACTTTTACGGAGCGGAGAAGGGACGCCTCGCCGGTGTCCGGGACCGAGGCCCCTTCCCCCGAGAGGGCCCCACCGGGAGCCGTAGCTGAGGCGATCCGCGAGAAGGGCCCGACGCATGTCCAGGGTCACTACCGCGCCCACCGCACCGACACCCCGCCTCGTCCGCCTTCGCCGCGGCCGGCGTCACGCGCAGCAGGTAAGCAGCTTACCTGCCCGCCACCCCCGAAATTCACATTTCTATCACAATTATCATACTGTAAACATGGTAAGCTAACTTCATTAAAATTAATAGTCCTGTCATAGCATGGAATTACAATTCAAATGTAGTTTTTTTGTAAGCCTTTCAAAAGAATTCAAAATATGAAAAATTAATGAAAATTAATTTAAGCCATCAGACACTTGAAAAGTGGCACATCACATCTCTAATGTAATCATTTTAACTTTTCAACAGAAATAGCACTGCAAAAATATTAAGGACATACTTCTGTATTTTGGTAGTTATGCTGTCAACATTTAACAAGATTTCTTCAACTTGGACTTGAAAGCATAAATAGTATAAACACTTTTAACAGTATGTCGTGCTGTGAAATACAGCCGACAGGATTGCGCACCACACAGGAAGCAAGGCCAATGTGCATGCAGGTGCAGGAGAAGAAAGGACTTCTTTCATTTAAGGTTTGTGATAAACCATCAAACTCATTCGTTAAAAGGACTCTATAGTAATATAAAGCGAATTTTTCTGGACATTATCATGCAAGAAAAGTTTATTTTTGGGACCGCGATCACCGCGTAATGATTTTTAAAGGTTGCATTACAAACATGTAACTGTCCCATGTGATCAGCCAGTGCGATTGGAAGTCCATGCTCAATTATTGCCTCCGTAAATAAAACTTCGGCATTTATCACATCCAAAGAATCTGTTTGGGCGACGAAAAACGTTGAAAGTTTTCCACTTGTATCGCTAGCAACGGCATTAGACTTGTGTTTTTTTGTCCCAACGTGGTCTTTTACATCGCTAATTCCTCCGTGTCCGATCGAAAAATCTTGTCTGCACAAGGTGCAATTCGCGTAGTTTTCACCCTTTTTTTTTTAAATTAAAGAAAAAACGTATTTTTTATCACTGCACCCGTAACCCGGAATAGGTTGATGAAAACCGTACGAATTACGGGAAAACCGGAGTAGTTGGCAGGTGCCTCACTAATGCCTTGCATCGTCTATATTAGATATACCGGGCGGATGGCGGGCGGATGCAGTTCTGATCAAATGTTAGATCGGGTGGATTGCGGATGGTTGACGACTTTCTGATGCGGTTGCGGATGAAATATTTGCCTATCCGCGCATCTCTAATGGACACTGTTGCGCAATTGAACCCACACTGCAAAAACTGAAATCTAAGTAAGATTAAATATCTCAAATAAGGGTGATATTTGCTTATTTTATGTCTGATAAGATCATTCTTCTCACTAAGCAGATTTTATGTTAGAGTGTTTTACTTGTTTTAAGGGTTTTGGTCCTAAATGATCTCAGTAAGATATTACAGCTTGTTGCTGAGATTTGATGACCTATATTGAGTAAAACATGCTTGAAACTAGAATATCAACTGTTGCAAAGCTGTGTCATCAACACTCACAAGTAGAAAACTACTTTTTTAAAGTAATCATTTCTTACTTCAAGCATGAAAAAAAAAATCATGCTGCCGAGCGCATATCATTATTATAAGATAATGGCACTAGCATTTGCTTAATTTAAGAATATTTTTCAACATATTGAGCAAAAAGGTCTCTTTTTTTTCTACCAAGAAAAGTGCACTTGTTATTAGTGAGAATATACTTATTTTAAGCTATTTTGGGGTTCATTGAGGTTAGCAAATTAGGGACCGCAATGTCCCTTTGGGACAGAGGACCCTATTGAATTTGTAAGGTTTTATTATTATTTATTATACCGCCGCCTCTTTGAGCTGTAATTTGACCCTCTTAACATGCTTCAAAACTCACCATATTTGACACACACATCAGGACTGGCAAAAATGGCCATTTAATGAAAAAAACCAAACCCCAAAACTCAAGATTGCGCTCCAGCGCCCCCTAGGAAAAAACACAGACAAAACTGCTTGTAACTTCCGGTAGGAATGTCGTAGAGACATGAAACAAAAACCCCTATGTAGGTCTGACTTAGACCTAGATTTCATACACTGACATTCTTCAGCAAGAATCAACAGGAAGTTGGCAATTCCCCCTTCTAAACAACATTTTAGTAAAAACAGTCACTGAGCTGTAATTTGACCCCCTTAACATGCTTCAAAACTCACCATATTTGACATACACATCAGGACTGGCAAAAATTGACATTTAATGAAAAAACCAAACCCGAAAACTCAAAATTGCGCTCTAGCGCCCCCTAGGAAAAAACACAGACAAAACTGCTTGTAACGTCCGGTAGGAATGTCGTAGAGACATTAAACAACAACCCCTATGTAGGTCTGACTTAGACCTATATTTCATACACTGACATCCTTCAGCAAAAATCAACAGGAAGTTGGCAATTCCCCCTTCTAAACAACATTTTAGTAAAAACAGTCACTTTTGCCTCTTTGAGCTGTAATTTGACCCCCTTAACATGCTTCAAAACTCACCATATTTGACATACACATCAGGACTGGCAAAAATTGACATTTAATGAAAAAACCAAACCCGAAAACTCAAAATTGCGCTCCAGCGCCCCCTAGGAAAAAACACAGACAAAACTGCTTGTAACGTCCGGTAGGAATGTCGTAGAGACATGAAACAAAAACCCCTATGTAGGTCTGACTTAGACCTAGATTTCATACACTGACATTCTTCAGCAAGAATCAACAGGAAGTTGGCAATTCCCCCTTCTAAACAACATTTTAGTAAAAACAGTCACTTTTGCCTCTTTGAGCTGTAATTTGACCCCCTTAACTTGCTTCAAAACTCACCATATTTGACACACACATCAGGACTGGCAAAAATGGCCATTTAATGAAAAAAACCAAACCCCAAAACTCAAGATTGCGCTCCAGCGCCCCCTAGGAAAAAACACAGACAAAACTGCTTGTAACTTCCGGTAGGAATGTCGTAGAAACATGAAACAAAAACCCCTATGTAGGTCTGACTTAGACCTAGATTTCATACACTGACATTCTTCAGCAAGAATCAACAGGAAGTTGGCAATTCCCCCTTCTAAACAAAATTTTAGTAAAAACAGTCACTTTTGCCTCTTTGAGCTGTAATTTGACCCCCTTAACATGCTTCAAAACTCACCATATTTGACACACACATCAGGACTGGCAAAAATGGCCATTTAATGAAAAAAACCAAACCCCAAAACTCAAGATTGCGCTCCAGCGCCCCCTAGGAAAAAACACAGACAAAACTGCTTGTAACTTCCGGTAGGAATGTCGTAGAGACATGAAACAAAAACCCCTATGTAGGTCTGACTTAGACCTAGATTTCATACACTGACATTCTTCAGCAAGAATCAACAGGAAGTTGGCAATTCCCCCTTCTAAACAAAATTTTAGTAAAAACAGTCACTTTTGCCTCTTTGAGCTGTAATTTGACCCCCTTAACATGCTTCAAAACTCACCATATTTGACATACACATCAGGACTGGCAAAAATTGACATTTAATGAAAAAACCAAACCCCAAAACTCAAAATTGCGCTCTAGCGCCCCCTAGGAAAAAACACAGACAAAACTGCTTGTAACGTCCGGTAGGAATGCCGTAGAGACATTAAACAACAACCCCTATGTAGGTCTGACTTAGACCTATATTTCATACACTGACATCCTTCAGCAAAAATCAACAGGAAGTTGGCAATTCCCCCTTCTAAACAACATTTTAGTAAAAACAGTCACTTTTGCCTCTTTGAGCTGTAATTTGACCCCCTTAACATGCTGCAAAACTCACCAAACTGGACACACACATCAGGACTGGCGGAAATTGCGCTCTAATAAAAAAAAAAAAAAAAACCCGAAAACTCAAAATTGCGCTCTAGCGCCTCCTAGGAATAAAACAGACAAAACTGCTCCTAGGAAGAAAACACAGACAAAACGGCTTGTAACTTCCGGTAGGAATGTCGTAGAGACATGAAACAAAAACTTCTATGTAGGTCTCACTTGTACCTAGATTTCATACACTGACATCCTTCAGCAAAAATCAACAGGAAGTTGGCAATTCCCCCTTATAAACAAAATGTTAGTAAAAACAGTCACTTTTGCCTCTTTGAGCTGTAATTTGACCCCCTTAACATGCTGCAAAACTCACCAAACTGGACACACACATCAGGACTGGCGGAAATTGCGCTCTAATAAAAAAACCAAAAAAAAAACCCGAAATCTCAAAATTGCGCTCTAGCGCCTCCTAGGAATAAAACAGACAAAACTGCTCCTAGGAAGAAAACACAGACAAAACGGCTTGTAACTTCCGGTAGGAATGTCGTAGAGACATGAAACAAAAACTTCTATGTAGGTCTCACTTGTACCTAGATTTCATACACTGACATCCTTCAGCAAGAATCAACAGGAAGTTGGCAATTCCCCCTTCTAAACAAAACTTTAGTAAAAACAGTCACTTTTGCCTCTTTGAGCTGTAATTTGACCCCCTTAACATGCTTCAAAACTCACCATATTTGACATACACATCAGGACTGGCAAAAATTGACATTTAATGAAAAAACCAAACCCCAAAACTCAAAATTGCGCTCTAGCGCCCCCTAGGAAAAAACACAGACAAAACTGCTTGTAACGTCCGGTAGGAATGTCGTAGAGACATGAAACAAAAACCCCTATGTAGGTCTGACTTAGACCTATATTTCATACACTGACATTCTTCAGCAAGAATCAACAGGAAGTTGGCAATTCCCCCTTCTAAACAACATTTTAGTAAAAACAGTCACTTTTGCCTCTTTGAGCTGTAATTTGACCCCCTTAACATGCTTCAAAACTCACCATATTTGACATACACATCAGGACTGGCAAAAATTGACATTTAATGAAAAAACCAAACCCCAAAACTCAAAATTGCGCTCTAGCGCCCCCTAGGAAAAAACACAGACAAAACTGCTTGTAACGTCCGGTAGGAATGTCGTAGAGACATTAAACAACAACCCCTATGTAGGTCTGACTTAGACCTATATTTCATACACTGACATCCTTCAGCAAAAATCAACAGGAAGTTGGCAATTCCCCCTTCTAAACAACATTTTAGTAAAAACAGTCACTTTTGCCTCTTTGAGCTGTAATTTGACCCCCTTAACATGCTGCAAAACTCACCAAACTGGACACACACATCAGGACTGGCGGAAATTGCGCTCTAATTAAAAAAAAAAAAAAAACCCCCGAAAACTCAAAATTGCGCTCTAGCGCCTCCTAGGAATAAAACAGACAAAACTGCTCCTAGGAAGAAAACACAGACAAAACGGCTTGTAACTTCCGGTAGGAATGTCGTAGAGACATGAAACAAAAACTTCTATGTAGGTCTCACTTGTACCTAGATTTCATACACTGACATCCTTCAGCAAAAATCAACAGGAAGTTGGCAATTCCCCCTTATAAACAAAATTTTAGTAAAAACAGTCACTTTTGCCTCTTTGAGCTGTAATTTGACCCCCTTAACATGCTTCAAAACTCACCAAATTGGACACACACATCAGGACTGGCGGAAATTGCGCTCTAATAAAAAAACCAAACCCGAAAACTTAAAATTGCGCTCTAGCGCCTCCTAGGAATAAAACAGACAAAACTGCTCCTAGGAAGAAAACACAGACAAAACGGCTTGTAACTTCCGGTAGGAATGTCGTAGAGACATGAAACAAAAACTTCTATGTAGGTCTCACTTAGACCTACATTTCATTCATTGACAACCCCCAGCAAAAATCAACAGGAAGTTTTCAATTCCCCCTTCAAAACAAAAGTGGGGTCAAAACAGTCACCTTTTTTTTTTAAAACATTATCTCCTCTGAGCGCGTTTGTCGTGTCGGCTTCAAACTAGCACAGGAGAGAGATTGAACCCTTCTGATTAAAAGTTGACGAAAGAGTTTTAACTACTGCTCCGGTTTTGATTTTACGAGCCTTCAAAGAACCGCTGCGCTGGTGCTGCTGTGCTGCTGCCGTCTCAAGATGGCCGCTTAAAAGCAGGAAGCACCAGCGTGACCACACAATGCAGAGAAGGTAGGTACTGTGCGGGTAAAGATATGTTAACTGGATGAAGGCAGAAAGCACAAGTGTGACCCCAATATGCAGAGAAGGTAGGTAATGTGCGGATGACAATTGGTTGAATGGGTACAGGCAGGCAAAACGAGCGTGACCTTACTATGCAGAAAAGGTTAAATTACATGATTACATAGATATGTTGTATGGGTGAAAGAAAGAAGCACCAGTGTGTCCCCAGGATGCAGGGAAGGTAGGTAATGTGCAGGTAAAGATATGTTGAATGGGTAAAGGCAGGAAACACCAGCAAAAGTCGGTCCCGTCCAACGCTGCTTGCACCTTTATTTTACTTGTTTTGGAAAGTCTTGACAAGCCAAATTTTCTTGTTCTATTGGCAGATAATTTTGCTTAGTTCAAATAAAATACCCCTAATTTTTGTATTTTTTTTTTCTTGTTTTTGAACACTGACTTTTTGCAGTGCGGAAGATGGACTCAACCCGGTAATAGACTTAGGAAAAATGAGGAAAGCCTAGGCATGGCAAGGATGGACTCGCAGAGACAATTGCCATCGGGCAACCTACCGTATTTTTCGGACTATAAGTCGCAGTTTTTTTTCATAGTTTGGCCGGGGGTGCGACTTATACTCAGGGGCGACTTATGTGTGAAATTATTAACACATTACCGTAAAATATCAAATAATATTATTTAGCTCATTCACGTAAGAGACTAGACGTATAAGATTTCATGGGATTTAGCGATTAGGAGTGACAGATTGTTTGGTAAACGTATAGCATGTTCTATATGTTATAGTTATTTGAATGACTCTTACCATAATATGTTACGTTAACATACCAGTTGGTTATTTATGCCTCATATAACGTACACTTATTCAGCCTGTTGTTCACTATTCTTTATTTATTTTAAATTGCCTTTCAAATGTCTATTCTTGGTGTTGGCTTTTATCAAATAAAATTACCCCCAAAAATGCGAAATATATATCTTTTTTTCCTTATACCCATAAATTGGGTATAAAAGTAGATTCCATGAAATGCTCAGTCATTCACAAACAAGGATGGGGCGAGGGTCACCACTTTGTCAACAAATGCGTGAGCAAATTGTTGAACAGTTTAAGAAAAACCTTTCTCAACCAGCTATTGCAAGGAATTTAGGGATTTCACCATCTACGCTCCGTAATATCATCAAAGGGTTCAGAGAATCTGGAGAAATCACTGCACGTAAGCAGCGAAGCCAGTGACCTTCGATCCCTCAGGCTGTACTGCATCAACAAGTGACATCAGCGTGTAAAGGATATCACCACATGGTCTCAGGAACACTTCAGAAACCCACTGTCAGTAACTACAGTTGGTCGCTACATCTGTAAGTGCAAGTTAAAACTCTCCTATGCAAGGCGAAAACCATTTATCAACAACACCCAGAAACGCCGTCGGCTTCGCTGGGCCTGAGCTCATCTAAGATGGACTGATACAAAGTGGAAAAGTGTTCTGTGGTCTGACGAGTCCACATTTCAAATTGTTTTTGGAAACAGTGGACGCCGTGTCCTCCGGACCAAAGAGGAAAAGAACCATCTGGATTGTTATAGGCGCAAAGTTGAAAAGCCAGCATGTGTGATGGTATGGGGGTGTATTAGTGCCCAAGACATGGGTAACTTACACATCTGTGAAGGCACCATTAATGCTGAAAGGTACATACAGCTTTTGGAGCTGTCGCACAGCAGCTAAATGAACACTTGGTGTCTAACAATCTCTGTGAACCTTTTCAATCCGGTTTCAGGGCAAATCACTCTACGGAGACAGCCCTCGCAAAAATGACTAATGATCTACTGCTAACGATGGATTCTGATGCGTCATCTATGTTGCTGCTTCTTCATCTTAGCGCTGCTTTCGATACCGTCGATCATAATATTTTATTAGAGCGTATCAAAACACGTATTGGTATGTCAGACTTAGCCTTGTCGTGGTTTAACTCTTATCTTACTGACAGGATGCAGTGCGTCTCCCATAACAATGTGACCTCGGACTATGTTAAGGTAACGTGCGGAGTCCCCCAAGTTCGGTTCTTGGCCCTGCACTCTTTAGTATTTACATGCTGCCGCTAGGCGACATCATACGCAAATACGGTGTTAGCTTTCATTGCTATGCTGATGACAGCCAACTCTACATGCCCCTAAAGCTGACCAACACGCCGGATTGTAGTCAGCTGGAGGCGTGTCTTAATGAAATTAAACAATGGATGTCCGCTAACTTCTTGCAACTCAACACTAAGAAAACGGAAATGCTGATTATCGGTCCTGCTAAACACCGACATTTATTTAATAATACCACCTTAACATTTGACAACCAAACAATTACACAAAGCGACTCAGTAAAGAATCTGGGTATTATCTTCCACCCAACTCTCTCCTTTGAGTCACACATTAAGAGTGTTACTAAAACGGCCTTCTTTTATCTCCGTAATATCGCTAAAATTCGTTCCATTTTGTCCACTAGCGACGCTGAGATCATTATTCATGCGTTCGTTACGTCTCGTCTCGATTACTGTAACGTATTATTTTCGGGTCTCCCTATGTCTAGCATTAAAAGATTACAGTTGGTACAAAATGCGGCTGCTAGACTTTTGACAAGAACAAGAAAGTTTGATCATATTACGCCTATACTGGCTCACCTGCACTGGCTTCCTGTGCACTTAAGATGCGACTTTAAGGTTTTACTACTTACGTATAAAATACTACACGGTCTAGCTCCAGCCTATCTTACCGATTGTATTGTACCATATGTCCCGGCAAGAAATCTGCGTTCAAAGAACTCCGGCTTATTAGTGATTCCCAGAGCCCAAAAAAAGTCTGCGGGCTGTAGAGCGTTTTCTATTCGGGCTCCAGTACTATGGAATGCCCTCCCGGTAACAATTAGAGATGCTACCTCAGTAGAAACATTTAAGTCCCATCTCAAAACTCATTTGTATACTCTAGCCTTTGAATAGCCCCCCTTTTTTTAGACCAGTTGATCTGCCGTTTCTTTTCTTTTCTCCTCTGCTCCCCCCTATCCCTTGTGGAGGGGAAGACACACAGATCCGGTGGCCATGGATGGGGTGCTGGCTGTCCGGGGTCGGGACCCGGGGTGGACCGCTCGCCTGTATATTGGTTGGGAACATCTCTGCGCTGCTGACCCGTCTCCGCTCGGGATGGTTTCCTGCTGACCCCACTGTGGACTGGACTCTTACTGTTATGCTGGATCCACTATGGACTGGACTCTCACAATATTATGTTAGACCCACTCGACATCCATTGCATTCAGTCTCCCTAGAGGGGGGGGGTTACCCACATATGCGGTCCTCTCCAAGGTTTCTCATAGTCATTCACATCGACGTCCCACTGGGGTGAGTTTTTCCTTGCCCTTATGTGGGCTATACCGAGGATGTCGTTGTGGCTTGTGCAGCCCTTTGAGACACTTGTGATTTAGGGCTATATAAATAAACATTGATTGATTGATTGATTGAAGCTATGTGTTGTGTTACATCAACGTGGCTTCATAGTAAAAGAGTGCGGGTACTAGACTGGCCTGCCTGTAGTCCAGACCTGTCTCCCATTGAAAATGTGTGGCACATCTTTTTTTCCTTCTTTATTATGCATTTTCGGCCGGTGCGACTTATACTCTGGAGCGACTTATACTCCGAAAAATACGATATTCAAGAAGCACACCAAGTCCAACTGATGAATTTTGTTAGCATTAAGAAAACTCAAGACACACACTTAAGTTTCCTCCCGTTTAATTAACATCTGTACAAAATAGTATTTTACACAAACTATGAACACATTTCGCACGCTAACTCTTCACCACTACACCCTGCCGAGACCCGCCGGATAGTCAAACTGTAAACATGTCATTCATGAACATTATGGCACACATCCCTTTTCAAGTGACTTCATCTGAAATCATCGGCATAAAACACATGCAATACATCTAAGCTAAAGTTACAGCCTCTGCAGTAAGTCATTAAAGTGCATCATTTTTTTTTTCCCCTCTTGACAAACGTAAAAAACCATCAAGTAATGCTGCTATGCTATTGTTATGACGCGATGGTCAGTGTAGAGCCAGTGAATTATACACCTTAGTTAAAAAAATGCGTGATAGTCATGCACCTGTGCTGAAGACGCGTTTGTTTAGGATTACAGCTGCAAACAAAAACAACACGTTTTTTTACAGACACAATAGATTTCTAATACCCACCTTAAGTGCAACTTGATTTCTGTTCAATTTATACACAAACCTGCAAGCTGAAGACCCAGCACATTATATTTGTGTGATATCTTTCCACATACGGGGCAACAAAAACTTTTATAGAGAACAATTTCAACTTGTGTCTGTTTCATTCATGAAAGTCCCACACGATAACTTAAATGCAACATTTTGTTTACTTGATTGTAGACGTAAATCTTCTTTGTGTCAGAACCCAGGAGAACGATCCAGATAAGAATGACGATGCTTCCCAAGGCTCGGCTAACAAACCTGAAAAAAGTCAAAATCGGTTTATTTCCAGTGTATGCTCGTTTTTTTTGGTGTAAATTCCGCACATGATACGACCTTGTGTATGTGCGGCGGCAGCTCATCCTCAGAGCTCTCCTCCGGTAGCGACTCGTGGCGACGCGGTGCTGCCGATTGATACTCCTCAGCCCACCCGCCCATCGGCACACGGGCTGACCTTGTCACCGCCTTTCCCCCTAAGGTATCTTCCGTAAAAAACAACATAGAGGTATAAAAATTCTGCCTTCACCTTTGATTATTATCACCTCAATTCTCAGCAGTTCTCAACATAACACAAAACATAATGTACCTTATAAATGTCCATTCATCCATCCATTTTCTACCGCTTGTCCCTTTCGGGGTCGCTCGCGGGGGGTGCTGGAGCCTATCTCAGCTGCATTCGGGCGGAAGACTTGTCCAGGTACACCCTGGACAAGTCGCCACCTCATCGCAGGGCACTTTATAAATGTACCAATGTTAAATTATGAATAGTTTGCTTGGATTGATTTGAATAAAGTGACATAATGACAATGATAGTACCAATGATAGTACCAGTACCTTCATTTCTTAGAAATAGATTTGAATGTACTGTAAAAATTAAGTTTTTTTTATATCTTTCATTTTGAAGATTTTTTTCAAATACATTTTAATATTGTATGAAACACAGTACAATAGAGTGCACTACACCTATAGTAGTTTTATGAAGTAATGTAATAATTATAGGGATGTCCGATTATGGCTTTTTTGCCGATATCCAATATTCCGATATTGTCCAACTCTTAATTACCGATACCGATACCGATACAAACAGTCGTGGAATTAACACATTATTATGCCTAATTTGGACAACCAGGTATGGTGAAGATAAGGTCCTTTTTTAAAAAAATTCTAAAATAAAATAAGATAAATAAATTAAAAACATTTTCTTGAATAAAAAAGAAAGTAAAACAATATAAAAACAGTTACATAGAAACTAGTAATTAATGGAAATGAGTCAAATTAACTGTTAAAGGTTAGTACTATTAGTGGACCAGCAGCACGCACAATCATGTGTCCCTTGCAGACTGTATTGATATATATTGATATATAATGTAGGAACCACAATATTAATAACAGAAAGAAACAACCCTTTTGTGTGAATGAGTGTAAATGGGGGAGGGAGGTTATTTTTGTTGGTGTAAGTGTATCTTGTGTTTTTTATGTTGATTTAATAAAAATTAAAAAAATGATACCGATAAAAAAAAACAACGATACCGATAATTTTCGATATTACATTTTAAAGCATTTATCGGCATCGACATCTCTAAATAATAATGTGCAATATTTACCTTGGAGAGAAAACTTCAACCATATCTCCTTCCAGTTTGTCAAACACACCATCATCAGTGTCTCCATATTTTCTACTGTATTTTGATTTCCTAATGTTTTGATAATCAATTTGTCATTACTGCATTCTTTCTAATGACAAAAGTAAAGTGCATGTGAATTACCCTATTATTTGAACTACAACCCCGTTTCCATATGAGTTGGGAAATTGTGTTAGATGTAAATATAAACGGAATACAATGATTTGCAAATCCGCTTCAACCCATATTCAGTTGAATATGCTACAAAGACAACATATTTGATGTTCAAACTGATAAACATTTTTTTTTTTGCAAATAATCATTAACTTTAGAATTTGATGCCAGCAACACGTGACAAAGAAGTTGGGAAAGGTGGCAATAAATACTGATAAAGTTGAGGAATGCTCATCAAACACTTATTTGGAACATCCCACAGGTGAACAGGCAAATTGGGAACAGGTGGGTGCCATGATTGGGTATAAAAGTAGATTCCATGAAATGCTCAGTCATTCACAAACAAGGATGGGGCGAGGGTCACCACTTTGTCAACAAATGCGTGAGCAAATTGTTGAACAGTTTAAGAAAAACCTTTCTCAACCAGCTATTGCAAGGAATTTAGGGATTTCACCATCTACGGTCCGTAATATCATCAAAGGGTTCAGAGAATCTGGAGAAATCACTGCACGTAAGCAGCTAAGCCCGTGACCTTCGATCCCTCAGGCTGAACTGCATCAACAAGTGACATCAGCGTGTAAAGGATATCACCACACGGTCTCAGGAACACTTCAGAAACCCACTGTCAGTAACTACAGTTGGTCGCTACATCTGTAAGTGCAAGTTAAAACTCTCCTATGCAAGGCGAAAACCATTTATCAACAACACCCAGAAACGCTGTCGGCTTCGCTGGGCCTGAGCTCATCTAAGATGGACTGATACAAAGTGGAAAAGTGTTCCGTGGTCTGACGAGTCCACATTTCAAATTGTTTTTGGAAACAGTGGACGTCGTGTCCTCCGGACCAAAGAGGAAAAGAACCATTTGGATTGTTATAGGCGCAAAGTTGAAAAGTCAGCATGTGTGATGGTATGGGGGTGTATTAGTGCCCAAGACATGTGTAACTTACACATCTGTGAAGGCGTCATTAATGCTGAAAGGTACATACAGCTTTTGGAGCAACATATGTTGCCATCCAAGCAACGTTACCAAGGACGCCCCTGCTTATTTCAGCAAGACAATGCCAAGCCACGTATTACATCAACGTGGCTTCATAGTAGAAGAGTGCGGGTACTAGACTGGCCTGCCTGTAGTCCAGACCTGTCTCCCATTGAAAATGTGTGGCACATTATGAAGCCTAAAATAACACAAGGGAGACCCCCGGACTGTTGAACAACTTAAGCTGTACATCAAGCAAGAATGGGAAAGAATTCCACCTGAGAAGCTTAAAAATGTGTCTCCTCAGTTCCCAAACGTTTACTGAGTGTTGTTAAAAGGAAAGGCCATGTAACACAGTGGTGAACATGCCCTTTCCCAACTACTTTGGCACGTGTTGCAGCCATGAATTCTAAGTTAATAATTATTTGCAAAAAATAAATAAAGTTTATGAGCTTGAACATCAAATATCTTGTCTTTGTAGTGCATTCAATTGAATATGGGTTGAAAAGGATTTGCAAATCATTGTATTCTGTTTATATTTATGTATAACACAATTTCCCAACTCATATGGAAACAGGGTTTGTATAGGGGGCACTTAAAATTCTTTCATTTTCTTAAAAATCGTCTTATAACTTGGTGCGGCATATATATGTAAAAATACTGGTTGTGCTTACCAACCTCGAAGCTATTTTTTTTGGTACATGGTGTAATGAGTGTGACTAGTAGATGGCAGTCACACCTAAGAGATACATGTGAACTGCAGGTTGACGCCTGTTCATTAAATGACGCTAGCAAGTACCCGTAAGCAAGCAACACCAAAACTTTGATGTTTCATTGAGAATATAGAACCTTACACACGGCGCTCAAAAATCTGTCAAAATGTTTTAGTACAACTTTGGTAAGCTATGAAGCCGTACCGCTTGATGGAACGCGGAGCATAACGGCTTCCGTAGTCAGACGTACTGTGCTTCCACATACGGGTATTATTACGGTGTGTGTATAAGGACTCCAAAATGGCACCAATGTTTTGACCTATTAAGCGAAACCAACTTTTCTTACCTATTGGTACCTGCTGATGTGTATTTGGGGTTTATTTCTGTCCCAAAAATTTGCACGCATCCGCGCCGTAGTCAATAAGCTCCTTCTTTTTCTCTATCCTCTTTTTGTGGGGCATTCTGTCAGGGTTGTCCCTGACAGTTTGGTCATGTTTTAGCTTTTCCTCTGTGTCTGTCTTTATTTCCTGTTAGGGCTCTTATTTTGTCTTTATTTCCTGCTTGTATGCTTGAGTGTTTTTTCCCCTCAGCTGTGGCTGATTGGCACCGGGCCACACCTGGTGTCAATCAGCCAGCTGCTATTTAGATCTGCTTTGTCCTACAGTCAGGGCTGGATTATTGTCGCTACTACCTGTCATTAATACTTGTCGTTGTAGCTGTGTCTACTTCTGTTCACTCTGCTCATGTCATAGTTCCTTCGTGTCACAGTAAGTGTTTTTGTTTCTTGTCCACAGTTAGCCTTTGTGCTAGTTTTTGTTCATAGCCAAGTTTGTTCTCCGCCTTGTGCGCACCTTTTGTTTGTACCCTTTTGTTTGTTTTTGGTTATAGTGTTAAATTAAATCATGTTTTCCTGCTCAATGCCTGCCGCCATCTCTGCATCTTGGGGTTCGTCACCAACACACTCTGACAGAATAATCCAGCCCTGACTGGAGGACAGAGCAGCTCTAAATAGCAGCTGGCTGATTGACACCAGGTGTGGCCCGATGCCAATCAGTCACAGCTGAGGGGAAAAAACACTCAGGGATACAAGCAGGAAATAAGGACAAAATAAGAGTGCTAACAGGAAATAAAGACAGACACAGGAAAAACTAAAACATGACCAAACTGTCAGGGACAACCCTGACACATTCATCCTCCGCTGTTGCCATTTTTAATATGAAGTAGCGTACTGTTCTAATTAGAGATGTCCGATATTATCGTCCGATAAATGCTTTAAAATGTAATATCGGAAATTATCGGTATCGGTTTCAAAATTATCGGTATCGGTTTCAAAAAGTATAATTTATGACTTTTTAAAACGCCGCTGTGTACACGGACGTAGGGAGAAGTAAAGAGCGCCAATAAACCTTAAAGGCACTGCCTTTGCCTGCCGGCCCAATCACATAATGTCTACGGTTTTTCACACACACAAGTGAATGCAAGGCAACAGCCATACAGGTCACACTGAGGGTGGCGGTATAAACAACTTTAACACTGTTACAAATATGCGCCACACTGTGAACCCACGCCAAACAAGAATGACAAACACATTTCGGGAGAACATCCGCGCCGTAACACAACATAAACACAACAGAACAAATACCCAGAACCCCTTGCAGCACTAACTCTTCCGGGACGCTACAATATACACCACCCCCCCCCCCCCAATCTCCTCATGCTCTCTCAGGGATAGCATGTCCCAAATGCCAAGCTGCTGTTTTGAGGCATGTTAAAAAAACTAATGCACTTTGTGACTTCAATAATAAATATGGCAGTGCCAGGTTGGCATTTTTTTTCCCATAACTTGAATTGATTTATTTTGGAAAACCTTGTTGCATTGTTTAATGCATCACAACAAAATTAGGCATAATAATGTGTTAATTCCACGACTGTATATATCGGTATCGGTTGATATCGGTATCGGTAATTAAGAGTTGGACAATATCGGAATATTGGATATCGGCAAAAAAGCCATTATTGGACATCTCTAGTTCTAACTTATAGCTGTCAGTAGACTCGCTATGGAAGCGCTAAAAACTAGAGGTATAACAAAGATGACGGAGAGAAGACGCTGTTGAAGTGGAGCCATGTAAATAAGACCGCTCACAAAACGGCGCACCCTGAGGAAACCAAAGAACCACCATTACATGTTATGTAGACCACAAGGAAGTGGTTTAAATGTAGAATAAAAAAACTGATAATATGACTCATTTGGTGCGCCTTATAATACGGTGCAGCCTATTGTCCGACAAATACGGTCGGCTTGACGAAGGTCTACTCTCTAGTTACCGCTGTATCGGCGCTGGTTGCTCTGTTGGGATGAAGCCCCCTCCTGACCCGCGGAGGCACTGCCGTCAGAGACTGAAGAAGGGATGACTGTCGTGGGACTGGGTACTGATGTGGGGAAGGTGTGCGAGCGAGGGAAGTTTTTGTAGCGTGAGCTGGGCACGCTCTTGACCTCGTCCGGGACGCTGTCGCTGCTCTCGTCGCTCTCCTGCCTATGCCATGTGTGACGAGAGAGCTCGCCGCGCCACTGCTGCTTGTGCAGCTGTGGGAGGAAACCATGAAAAGGAGGTGGATTATCATGAAAACAGATAAGAGATCTAGACAACACGTGGACATGTTCTACCTACCTCGTGTATGTAAAGTGCATGCATGCTCATATCCGTGGAGGCGTACTCGGATAGGACCAAACTGGTGAGCTGACCCTCCCACGCACTGCTGCCTGAACTCAGCGTTCGAGCATCCGTCCTTTTAGGAATGGAAAAATAGATGAAAAGATGGGCGTTTGATAAACAAAGAGGAAACAACAGAAGTGGCATATTGTGGCAAAAATGGTTGGCTTATTTACTCAACTGCACAGACAGTCTTAATGTACGCGAGTACCGTATTTTTCGGAGTATAAGTCGCTCCGGAGTATAAGTCGCACCGGCCGAAAATGCATAATAAAGAAGGGAAAAAACATATATAAGTCGCACTGGAGTATAAGTCGCATTTTTGGGGGGAAATGTATTTGATAAAAGCCAACACCAAGAATAGACATTTGAAAGGCAATTTAAAATAAATAAAGAATAGTAAACAACAGGCTGAATAAGTGTACGTTATATGAGGCATAAATAACCAACTGAGAACGTGCCTGGTATGTTAACGCAACATATTATGGTAAGAGTCAATCAAAAAACTATAACATGGTATGCATGTTTACCAGTGCTTAGCAAATTACTTTTAAAAAGTAATTACAGTTACTCGATACTTTGCCAAAAAAGTAATTGAATCACAATCAGAATTACTATTGAATAAATGTAATATATTATGAGTAGAAGTAATTATTGCATTACTTTAAAAAAAAAATAAAAAATTAAATAACTTGACATAAGCAGTTGAGAGATGTTTCATGAGAGCAGAGTGTGTGTAAGTGCCTTTAAAAGGCAGGCGTGTTGCTAAGTGACACGTGATTTCAGCGCCCAGACATAGCAGCATTAGCTCAGCTGTGTTTGTTTGTTCAGACTTGCAGTTTGCGGGCAGCTACGGTAGCTCAGTTGAATCTTTTCACTAAATTGTGTTAGCGTGAGGTAATAAAGAGATTAAATGTTCTTTGTCTTGTCTCCTTGTCCACAAATGAGTATTGTAGGATCACAAGCTTGTGTCTTCAATCATTGATTTGTTATTCTTTATTCCACTGTAGTAGTAGTGTGTGAATGTGTGCGTGCTGTGTGTTGTTTGCTCTGTGATGTTAAAGTACCACTGATAGTCACACACACACACACACACACACACACTAGGTGTGGTGAAATTACCCTCTGCATTTGACCCATCTCCTTCTTCCACCCCCTGGGAGGTGAGGGGAGCAGTGAGTAGCAGCGGTGGTCGCGCTCGGGACTCATTTTGGTGATTTAACCCCCAATTCCAACCCTTGATGCTGAGTACCAAGCAGGGAGGTAATGGGTCCCATTTTTATTGTCTTTGGTAGGACTCGGCCAGGGTTTGAACTCACGACCTACCGATCTCAGGGCGGACACTCTAACCATGGATGTTTACAGTGTTTCTTATGGAGAAATATGGCTCTGGAGAACATTTCCTTTGAAATGCCACCATAAACGTCAGCTTTACAGATACCATGGCTGTTCTGAATGATGTCGACTACTACAAATCATGCTGTGAGCCACATGTAAATGTATTAAAGGCCTACTGAAACCCACTACTACCGACCACGCAGTCTGATAGTTTATATATCAATGATGAAATCTTAACATTGCAACACATGCCAATACGGCCGGGTTAGCTTACTAAAGTGCAATTTTAAATTTCGCGCTAAATATCCTGCTGAAAACGTCTCGGTATGATGACGCCTGCGTGTGACGTCACGGATTGTAGAGGACATTTTGGGACAGCATGGTGGCCAGCTATTAGGTCGTCTGTTTTCATCGCAAAATTCCACAGTATTCTGGACATCTGTGTTGGTGAATCTTTTGCAATTTGTTCAATGAACAATGGAGACAGCAAAGAAGAAAGCTGTAGGTGGGAAGCGGTGTATTGCTATGTGCATGTCACGTACGTAACTTTGGGGACTTTGGGGAAATATATGTGCTGTATGAACTTTGGGGAGGTGAACGGTACTTTGGGCTGTGGGATTGAGTGTGTTGTGCAGGTGTTTGAGTTGTATTGGCGGGTTATATGGACTGGAGGGGGGAGGTGTTTGTTATGCGGGATTAATTTGTGGCATATTAAATATAAGCCTGGTTGTGTTGTGGCTAATAGAGTATATATATGTCTAGTGTTTATTTACTGTTTTAGTCATTCCCAGCTGAATATCAGGTCCCACCCGCCTCTCACAGCATCTTCCCTATCTGAATCGCTCCCACTGCTCTCTAGTCCTTCACTCTCACTTTCCTCATCCACAAATCTTTCATCCTCGCTCAAATTAATGGGGAAATCGTTGCTTTCTCGGTCCGAATCGCTCTCGCTGCTGGTGGCCATGATTGTAAACAATGTGCAGATGTGAGGAGCTCCACAACCTGTGACGTCACGCTACTCGTCTGCTACTTCCGGTACAGGCAAGGCTTTTTTATCAGCGACCAAAAGTTGCGAACTTTATCGTCGATGTTCTCTACTAATTCCTTCCAGCAAAAATATGGCAATATCGCGAAATGATCAAGTATGACACATAGAATGGACCTGCTATCCCCGTTGAAATAAGAAAATCGCATTTCAGTAGGCCTTTAAATGGCAACAACACCTAGCGACCAATTGTGGTATGGCATCAATTAGAGTGTAATTTAGCAAAATGAGCTCCTGTTCTAATAGAGAATGTTCCTACCCGGAGCCCGCCATTGTCCTGCTCATGGCGGAGGTGTGTCCAGGGGTCCTATAGGCTGCACTCATGCTGCCCCTGAGGTGAAAAATGCTGCTGACGGGGGAAAGAGAACGCAAGGCAGACGCCCCATCAGTGCCGGCTAATGCTGCTGCTGCTGCAGGACTGCCCAATAAACTGTCCCCGCCAAAATGAACGGATGCCAAGGTGGACGGCGCCCCCAGGAGATTCGCAACCAGGCTCCTCGGCTACAAAGCAAAAAAGAAGAAAATCTAAAAATTAGTGGCGCTATATCAACATGGCCATACTTGAGTGCGTCACAGTACTTCAGATTCGTAGAAAGAGACATGATGAGAGTCTGAAGGAGCCGTGGTGGCCTCTCGCTGAACTCTTTCCTTCAGCAGGCTGATGAAGTGCGTGGTCTCTCTGGGAGGCTGCCATTGGGGGTTAGTGATGGCAAAGTGCATTAGAGACAACTCTGTCTTGCCGTCTTCCGCCTGCTGGTAAATGGATGCCTCCGTCTTCCCCGCTGACATCCACTGTGGATGAAAAGACGCACATCTTACAGCTATGCTCGCCTTCATGTTTACAAGCCTCTTTTTTATATTTTTACATACTCTTATCTGGCATTTATCCATCTGTGCCTTTAATACAGAACCCAGTAAAGCGGGATACCGCCGTAAGTGTGCGCATATTCACACAACCACATTACAACTACATACAGATAGATAGATAGATAGATAGTAGAGATGCGCGGATAGGCAATTTATTTCATCCGCAACCGCGTCAGAAACCATCCGCCATCCACCCGATGTAACGTTTGATCAGAACTGCACCCGCCCGCCATCCGCCCGTTGTTATATATCTAATATTAATAAAAAAAAAAAAAAGGGGTGAAAACTACGCGAATTGCACCTTGTGCATACAAGATTTTTCGATCGGACACGGAGGAATTAGCGATGTAAAAGACCACGTTGGGACAAAAAAACACAAGTCTAATGCCGTTGCTAGCGATACAAGTGGAAAACTTTCAACGTTTTTCGTCGCCCAAACAGATTCTTTGGATGTGATAAATGCCGAAGTTTTATTTACGGAGGCAATAATTGAGCATGGACTTCCAATCGCACTGGCTGATCACATGGGACAGTTAATAATGTAATGCAACCTTTAAAAATCATTACGCGGTGATCGCGATCCCAAAAATAAACTTTTCTTGCATGATAATGTCCAGAAAAATTTGCTTTATATTACTATAGAGTCCTTTTAACGAATGAGTTTGATGGTTTATCACAAACCTTAAATGAAATTCCATGGCCACCGTCCTGCTCTCTATATCAACCAGGGTGAGCCCCACCCCTTTCGTGAGCGCACTGCGCGCGGAGTGACCCCTGTTACGCGCCCCCGGCAACAGGGGTGGCAAGCAGGCAAGCTGCGCGGGCGGAGCGCGCGGAGTGACCCATGTTACGAGCTTACCTGCCCTGGCGGGCAGGTAAGCTGCTTACCTGCTGCGCGTGACGCCGGCTGCGGCGAAAGCGGACGAGGCGGGGTGTCGGTGCGGTGGGCGCGGTAGTGACCCTGGACGTGCGTCGGGCCCTTCTCGCGAATCGCCTCAGCTACGGCTCCCGGTGGGGCCCTCTCGGGGGAAGGGGCCTCGGTCCCGGACCCCGGCGAGGCGTCCCTTCTCCGCTCCGTAAAAGTGTCCATCTCTTTTCTTTTTTTTTCTTCTGTTGTGGCATATGCTGCAGGTGCCTGCTCGTTTTTCGTATGTGGGTAACAACATTTAACTATGTATATATATTTCCGAATTGGTTTAACTGCCACCCGCAAAAAAAAAAAAAAAAAAAAAAAAATCTAATTAATCCGCCCGACCCGACCCGCGAGCGGATAAAATCTTATTTTTTTTAATTTCATCCGCCCGATCCGCGGATAATCCGCGGACTCCGCGGTTGTGTCCGCAAACCGCGCATCTCTAATAGATAGATAGTACTTTATTGATTCTTTCAGGAGAGTTCCCTCAGGAAAATTAAAATTCCAGCAGTAGTGTACAAAATTGAGATCGAATTTAAAAAGTAAAACGTAAAAAGTAAATAACGGGGGTATAAATGGAAACAAAATAGAAAAATATTACAATAGAATAAAAATAAAAAGCAACAATGAGAATAAAAATATAACAGTAAAATAAGAATATAACAAAGAAACTAGGCAGTAGTAAACCATGTTATGAAAAAGTATTGCACTGTTATTGTTTTGCATCCCCTGTCATCCTAGTACAAAGGAACCTATTTAAGTTGGTCCTGTTTATGTCAAGCTTCTCACCAAGTCTTAGTCCACCGCGTTCTCCTAATGACTAAAAAGTGCCCGACAAATCTGGTTGACCGCTTATCTATATTCAAATTGTGAACCAAAGGGGTTGTTCCTATGACAAGTGGTAATGATGCACAATATTTTTTGCCTTTAAGCCCATACCTGTACTGATAACTTCCCGCTTCTAAACTTCCTGCTTCAAGGCCAACATGTTTTTAATTTACATGTGCGTACCTTTTTTTGCGGCAGCTTCTTTAGCAGTGCAAGCATCTTCTTAGGTTTTCAAAACACAGCGATGCTGGCGTTTCATGTGGCTGATAAGTTTTGATGTGTTGAAGTGTTATGGTTGTTTTTTGTCCCTAGTCTTTTGCACTTTTGTTGAAAACAGCAGACAAATTATTATTTATTTTTTTCCCCCAAAAACAGCAGCCACTGTAGTGCCCCCCCCCCAATCAATCAATCAATCAATCAAAGTCTCTGACTGGAGAGCTAGCTTCCGCAGCTAGTGAGTCCATGACGATGACTTCTGTTTTGTTTGATCAACCGTTGTACTGCCATGTTACAGGCACCGTTTGGAAACAATTAAGGTATGTAAATAAACATTTACAAAATATTTATGTGTGAATAACTTATTTCACAATGTATATATCTGCGGCTTGTAGTCCTGTGCGGCTTATTGTTTTGATAATGTTACACTGTCAATAGCACTGGAAATATATGGAAAAATAGTTTTTCTTGAAAGATTTTGTGAATGTGCCTTATATACCGGTGCCTTCGATGTTCGGAAAATACAGTATGAGAGAAAAAACACTTCAAACGTATGAATAAGTGTGAAATTAGTCAATATTTACAAAGGAAATACAAATGTTGGCCCTCACATCAATCAAACGGAGCATTCTTATCATAATAAAGGTAAATGTTTGAATGCAAACACGATAGGTGTAAATATGAAGGTGTCAACTTACCGCAGGATGGCCATGTTGCCTGATGTCCATCTGGGCAAAAGAACACGTGTCTCCCACTCCCACCACCTCTACGGTGAAGTTCCTAAAAAAATCGATGATCTCTAGTGACTTCCTCCTCAAAAAAAAGATGAGGATGATGGGCGTCACCACCGGACTCAGCAGCTCCTCCAGTATGAATACCTACAAAGTAAAAACACAGGACTTGTTTTCATATAGTGACAATGTCCATTTGTCCAGTTGGGTATTCATACTCACTGCTTTGTACTGGAAGAGCTGGGAGAACTGGTCCCGGGTCTCATATCGGTGGGCACTGCCCTGCCAGTGGTCAGGCATGTAGTGTATATGAGCCAGGATGATTCGCAACAGCTGCTCTGGACAAAACACCATGTGTTTATCCGGAATAAAGGACCTGAGGAGACCGAGAGGAACATCTCATCTGAGGCCAAAAGCAATCAATTTGCTGAAGGGCACAACCTCCTACCTGCAGATGGTGATACACACTCCCAGCAGCGTAATCGAGGAGAGGACATGTTCGACCGCGAGCACGTCCTCGTCGTAGATGGTCAACGCGATCAGGACTGCCAGAAGGGACCCGGCGAAAAAGGCGACATTCTTGGCCACCACAGTTAGCAGGGGAGAGAGGAAGCAGTTCATGTACTTGGAGGCCGCCTGTAAACGACAAAGAAAAGGACAGAATAATTATAAAGAGAATCTCACACGAGTACACCCTTCAAGGTTTTATATCTTCTCAAGGGACAATACTAGGGGTGTAACGGTACGTGTATTTGTATTGAACCAGTTCCGGTTCGGTTCGGAGGTGTACCGAACGAGTTTCCACACGGACATATTAAGTAGCGTAACGCACGTTGTGTAAACAATGCACACCGAGGCACAACACACGGCAGGCTAGCAGCTAACGGGCTACGATAGACTGACCATACGTCCTCTTTTCACCGGACAGTTCCTCTTTTGCGGACCTGTCAGGGCGGAGTTTCTTAAATGCCTCAAATGTCCGGCATTTTGAGTTAGGGTTGCGTGTATTTTCAATGTACGTTCAGGGTTAAGAAGGGGTTAAAAACAAAACAAATTGGTGGAAGATTTTGCAAATTTGGTAAATAAATAACCCCAAAATGTATATTTTGTTGTTTTCTTACTCTACTGAAAATGAACCGAACCGTGATCTCTAAACCGAGGTACGTACCGAACCGAAATTTATGTGTACCGTTACACCCGTGGACAATACTACAGGAAATACACCTGGATATACTTTCAGAACAGTTACATTTACTGTGCACTGAAAAGGACTATAAGCTGGTGATACAAATACCAAATAGTGCAGTTGGTGTGAATATTTAGTGCAAGAACTGGGGACCGATCAGCATTGGCGGGTATTTGTGAAAAACTATGTGATTGGCAATTGCCGATTTATGCCTTTCCCCTCTGGCTGACACTGTACCTATTTGTGGTACCCCATCTGACAGGCGGCTAACAGCCAACCATAGATGTCCATACATTGTGTAGAGCCGCTCCCATGATAAGTTATTAATCAACATTATTGAGACGAATAAACTGTTTTTGTTCTTAGTATCTTAAGTATCATTATTATCAACTATACTAAACTTGATCAGATTAGTATACTTATCAATGTCTTGGGCATGACGTTAAAGTGCATCCGGCAGTGGAGGCTCCTTTATGGGGTCTTGGGCCACTAGGAGGTTAACCCCTTAACTACTGCTACCCCAGGTGGCCCTTGGCAAAGGCCTAGTACCTGACTGCCCCCTAGCCAGGGATACGGTGAAGACCTCAACAGCGGAGCAGGCTGAAAAGGGTAGACGTAAGAACTACCACAATGGCTGCGATGGCGGATGAAGGCTGCAGCAGAAAAGGGTCCCCAGTAGTCTTGGTCTCCATGCCACTGGACCCTGACCCGGATCTGTCAAGGATCGTGTGGTGACTGTCTGTGCACCAGTCTCCCCACGTGAAACAAATTCACGCACAGGCATCCTCCATAAAGGGATACCCCCCTACCAGGAGGATCGTCATACTCGCTTTGAGTGACCGCCAAAGAAGAATACTCATCAAGTATTCTTATACTTATTATGCTTAGCCTCATCTTTAAGGTAAATGTACTGAGGATGAACTACTGTTTATAGAAAAAAAAATGGTAAAATGGATTATACTTGTATAGCGCTATTTCACCATTCACCCATTCATACACACATTTCTACCAACGAGGTTGGTAGAAGGTGGGGATTGAACCAGGAACCCTCAGGCTGCTGGCACGACAACTCTCCCAACTGCGCCACGCCGTCCCCATAGAAGCAAGCACGAAGATAATGGTGAGACGTTGGAGCAGACGGAAGCTGGTAGAGTGAGGTGAAAGTGACGATGCTATCAATGTGCAACTTGGAGACGAGCTATTTCGACATAAATGGACTGCTTACCCAATATCAACAGGAAACGTCCCCGGCCAGCTGGACCAGACAAACAATTGTCCATCGAGTGAGCACACTTACTATCGTTAATGATACATGCAGAACGTCATGTGTGTTAGGACAACTACAGTACATACGCTGTCTGGCTAGCTAAGCTGTGTACAAATAAACATGAAATGTAGGCTAATAATTTACAGATACTGTAATATGATTGTTCATGTTTTTCAGTCAGTACAGATTGGTGTCTTATCGCATTGTGTTGTGCATCACAAACTCAAACGCGTTTTGCGTTTGACATAGAATCTAGCTTATCTCTTGCCGTAGCTAGCTTTTACGGTTAATACCGAACCATGCCAATTTGTTACTATGCTAAAAAAAAAAGAGTTCCTCAGTGTTCGCTCTTACAATAACAATGTCGCTACAGCTTGGTTATTATACGGGTTATAGAACGTAAATGAAGTATTCTTAACGGTTTTTGTAATGAATTTAGAGGTAGAATTGTTTGCTCCAATTAGCTGAATTGCTAGCTACCTAGAACGAGCCGATTAGTACATGTTAGAAAGCGAAAAAAAAAACTACCGTATTTTTCGGACTATAAGTTTTTTTCATAGTTTGGCCGGGGGTGCGACTTATACAGGAGCGACTTATGTGTGAAATTATCAACACATTACCGTAAAATAACAAATAATATTATTTAGCTCATTCACGTAAGAGACTAGACGTATAAGATTTCATGGGATTTAGCGATTAGGAGTGACAGATTGTTTGGTAAACGTATAGCATGTTCTATATGTTATAGTTATTTGAATGACTCTTACCATAATATGTTACGTTAACATACCAGTTGGTTATTTATGCCTCATATAACGTACACTTATTCAGCCTGTTGTTCACTATTCTTTATTTATTTTAAATTGCTTTTCAAATGTCTATTCTTGGTGTTGGGTTTTATCAAATAAATTTCCCCCCAAAAATGCGACTTATACTCCAGTGCGACTTATATATGTTTTTTTCCTTCTTTATTATGCATTTTCGGCCAGTGCGACTTATACTCCGGAGCAACTTATACTCTGAAAAATACGGTAAACCTTTTGTCTTCTTGTCTATCATAATGATTGTAAACAATACGCACAATTTCAAAAAAGCGCATTTCCCCTTTAATGAACCGCAGCACTCATACAGCCCCAGAACCAATCCACCACTGTGCTTGAGTCATTTACAATTTATTTGCGTTTTTGCCTCTCGTCAGCAATACAAAAGCAGCTAAGCTATTTAGATGTGGACCTCACTGACCTTGTAGCCTTTGCTCAGCCGAGACATGAGCTCGTGGTCCAGCTCATTAAAGTGGCGCAGGTAGCATCGGCCGTACAAGGACCAGCATCTGGCCCCGAGAGAACCAGGCTCTCGCTTGATCACCTTAACAAACACAATGATAAGGTATTTTTACCTTTACCAAATAGACGGACCAATGAGTCGACATGTGATACCTCCGTGTAGCTGAAGAAAGCATAGAGGATCTGCCACACCAGGATGACGGGACACAAGAGGAGGTTGGCCACACCAATCCACAGGATGCGTGACGCCAGCCTGTCGGCCAGCTCTAGGCGGTTTCCTCCTCTTTTATACTCTGACTTTAGGCTCCACTCGTTCTCAAACAGAGAACCTGGAAAAGTAACCAATGTGGATGTCAACAAGTCTGACTTCTTTAGAATACAAAGTGTTTTTTCTAAACAATCAGCTGCAGGACGAAATCTTATTTATGATCAATAAAGGCAAAAAATTAGTTTAACTAGTTGAGATTTATTACCACCTTTCGTTAGTTAGCAAAAAACTCAAAAAGTGTGCATTTTTATGAATCTTTTAGGACATTTTAGAAATGGAATTAGAAACAACTGATTTTGGGCTTGATCCGGATCATCTTTACGATGGTATTTTACATTTATGTTACGGTGTGTGTATGCTAGCAGCCCTGCAGAGACAAAGATAGTGAATGACTGACAATAGGCTTCGCTCTGTTTCTTTTATTCCGGTATGGATAGCTCAAAAAGTTACAGGTGATTTTCATCAAACTTTCAAGAATTGTTCGAAATTGGCAATTTTCATCAAACTTTCAGGAAATGTCTAAAATGGGATAAGGAACAAGTAATTCGACTTTGGGGATGATTTGAATAATTTCTACCACTTACCTTACATATATGTTATGAGCCTCAACTTCTGTGTGTGTGTGTGTGTGTGCTTTTGTATGCGAGCGTCCCCGCTGCCACCCACAGAGACAAAGACATTGGATGTCAGACCAGAGGCTTCATTCTGTTTTTTTAATTCCGCTATAGATAGCTCAAAAGTTTATTGGCACATTTTGATTAAATGTTCAGGAAATGTTAGAAATGTGATTAAACTTTGGGGGGTAACCTCAGATTTTTTTTTACTGGTAGGCAATGTTCCCTCTAATTGTTGTGTGAGAAAACGCAAAAACTCCCTGAGCATTCAGTGGAGCCCAAGTGAGCAACATCAGACGTGCACACTGTGGCTACACCAGCAGTACACCTGTCCCAAACCTGACTAAATAACAAGTTCAATCTCCATCCATCCATCCATTTTCTACCGCTTGTCCCTTTCGGGGTCGCGGGGGGTGCTGGAGCCTATCTCAGCTGCATTTGGGCGGAAGGCGGGGTACACCATGGACAAGTCCCCACCTCATCGCAGGGCCACCACAGATAGACAGACAACATTCTCTTATTATTATAATCAAATGACAGCAGTCATTTCCATGAGATTATTTTCTAATATAAGTGTTTAGGCCAGTGGTTCTCAAACTTTTTTTGTCATCCCCCACTTTGGACAAGGGCGAGTTTTCAAGCCCCACCTGCCCCCATCGCCCCAACAGAACGCTAACGCCAAGCTTAACATTTTCAAATTTATGGAACATCAAGTAACATCAAGTTGTATACATTCAAACTCAATAACATAAAATAACATCAAGTTCAATAATAAATAAAATAACTGTGCATCTGTGGTATAACTTGCCCATCCATCCATTTTCTACCGCTTATTCCCTTTGTGGTCGCGGGGGGCGCTGGAGCCTATCTCAGCTACAATCGGGCGGAAGGCGGGGTACACCCTGGACAAGTCGCCACCTCATCGCAGGGCCAACACAGATAGACAGACAACATTCACACTCACATCCACACACTAGGGCCAATTTAGTGTTGCCAATCAACCTATCCCCAGGTGCATGTCTTTGGAGGTGGGAGGAAGCCGGAGTACCCGGAGGGAACCCACGCAGTCACGGGGAGAACATGCAAACTCCACACAGAAAGATCCCGAGCCCGGGATTGAACCCAAGACTACTCAGGACCTTCGTATTGTGAGGCAGATGCACTAACCCCTCTGCCACCGTGCTGCCTGGTATAACTTGCATCAAGTTCAATAATAAATAAAATAACTTGCATCAAGTTCAATAATAAATAAAACAAAAGTGTTATAACTTGCATCAAGTTCAATAATAAATCAAAAAAAGTGTTATAACTTGCATCAAGTTCAATAATAAATCAAAAAAAGTGTTATAACTTGCATCAAGTTCAATAATAAATCAAATAAAAGTGTTATAACTTGCATCAAGTTCAATAATAAATCATATAACTTGCATCAAGTTAAAAAAAAATAAAATAAAAGTGCCACTTTGCAATCTTTGCAAAAAAAAAGGAGGAGCTATGCATTTGGGAAGACAGGGCAAGTGACAGCACTTTTCCCCGGGAGAGCCACCTTGCTTCACTGTGAAACACATACTTGCCAACCCTCCCGGATTTTCCGGTAGACTCCCGAAATTCAGCGCTTCTCCCGAAAACCTCCCGGGACATATTTTCTCCCGAAAATCTCCCGAAATTCAGGCGTACCTGAGTGACGTGTCGACAGCATGTTTTCACGTCCGCTTTCCCACAATATAAACAGCGTGCCTGCCCAATCACGTTATAACTGTAGAATGATTGAGGGCGAGTTCTTGGTTTCTTATGTGGGTTTATTGTTAGGCAGTTTCATTAACGTCCTCCCAGCATGGCAACAACACACAACAACAGCAGTCACGTTTTCGTCTACCGTAAAGCAATTTGTCTGCCGTAAACAGCAATGTTGTGACACTCTTAAACAGGGCAATACTGCCATCTAATGTACATGCATATGTGACATTAACATCTAGGGCTTTTAGAGAGTGCAGTGCACAACTGCGCACACAACAAGGAGACGAAGCAGAATTCATCATAAGAGAGGGTGTTCAGCATGGTTAGAAAAATAATGACAGAGAATAGAACAAGGATGGACAATTCAACCCTTAACTCAACAATGAGTAGATGAGTGTTATGTGTGTGTATATTTGTAAATAAATGAACACTGAAATTCAAGTATTTCTCTTATTTATATATATATATATATATATATATATATATATATATAGCTAGAATTCACTGAAAGTCAAGTATTTCTTTTATATATATATATATATATATATATGTGTGTGTGTGTGAAATACTTGACTTGGTGAATTCTAGCTGTAAATATACTCCTCCCCTCTTAACCACGCCCCCACCCCCAACCGCGCCCCCCACCCCCACCTCCCGAAATCGGAGGTCTCAAGGTTGGCAAGTATGGTGAAACAGCACGGCTGTATGATCAGCTCCCATTTCCTCACACAGTGCAGAGAACAGTCGCGCTTTCAGTGGTCGTGTTTTGATCAAATTTACCGCGCTCACATCTGTTAAAACCTCTTTGAGTTCGGGGCTGAGCTGCCTTGACGCGAGTGCTTCCCAGTGAATGACACAGTGTGTCCAATGCGCATTTGGCGCAACCCTCTTTATTAGAGCCTGCAGCTTGTTTCTTGACCCTGCCATGGTCATTGCGCCATCAGAGCAAAAGCCCACACAGTTTTCCCATTTAAGGTCGTGTTCTTTGAGGAAACTGTCCATTATCTTGAACAGCTCATCAGCAGAGGCTCTATTTTTGATGTATTTGCAAAACAGCAAATCCTCGCACAGTGACTCGCCATTCACAAAGCGGACGTATGCGATGAACAGGCAGTCTTTATTGCTGTCAGTAGCTTCGTCCACTTGTAAAGCAAAACGACTTTATTTTCATTTGTCTCCGAGTTGTTCCTCAAGATCAATTGCAATGTCGCATATACGTCTCGCAACTGTGTCGTTTGACAGTGGGACAGCTTTTCATTTTGCTGCGCTTGTCTCGTCAAGTTTGTTCCGCTTAGCCCCGCCCCCATTAGTTACTGTTGCTATGTCTGTCAAACTTTTGCTCCTACCTAGAAATGTAAAGCCTACAGGAAAAATAAGTAATTTACATTTATTTATAAAGCGGATTTCACAGACAGAATCACAAAGTGATTTACAGTGTGTGTATAGAAAATAAAAGCATAGTAAAAAAAAAAAATCTAAAAAAAAAAAAAAAAAAAAAAAAAAATTAAAGTGAAATTCCCTCCCGTTCCTCGCGCCCCACCTGTCATGTCTCTATTCCCCACCAGTGGGGCGCGCCCCACACTTTGAGAAACGCTGGTTTAGGCCCACTTACAATGACAATAACAAGAAATATTGTTTTTTTTCATGAACTGTGTACCGTACTTGTATTGTTTGTCTGGGTGGAGGTCCTGCTTTGGAAATAATTGGTACCCCTTTCAGACATTGCATTTAGTTCCCATTAAAACATTCACATGTTGCACAATGAGATGTAAGTAGGGGATCATGTGTACATTCCTGCAACTTCCTGTTTGTAAAAAACATATTTTTATTAGTATTTATTTAATATACTAACAGCATCTCATGATTAATATTTATAAATTAAGATTCCTAATAAATGACACTAGAATAAGCACACATTTGATTGGTAAATCATAGAGTAACGACCTGGAATGACACTTAATGTGTGGTGTTGGAGTTGTCCAACTTTTTGTGTGGCTGTAAACGCATCACTGGCTAAGTGCCATATGTGCATGTGTTGGCGCAAATGAGAAAGAGCGAGCGGCTGCTGTTGATATAACAAAGTTGCTTTTGGTCTGGTTTGTACTGCAGAAAATGACATGTTTTGCTAGATATCATTTTTTTACTAATGTTTTGGTGATGTGTTTATGGCCGACAATACAGAGTTTTGCTCAGTAAAGTGGTGGATGGAATTCATGTCCTCAAAGCGTCTCGACAGATGTTACAATATTTGAACAATGATGACGAAAACTGTTTTCTCTGTCGTGTCCGTATGTCGAAAATTGTTATGCGCTTATTTTTTTATTTTATTTTTTGCGTGGCATAGATTTGCTGTGCGCAGAGGACGCTTGAGCAGTGCGCAATTGCACAGGCGTGCACCTTCGAGGGAACGTTGCTGGTAGGGCCTTTCCCGAGCGCTTTTGTAGTTATTTATGATCTGTAGGCCACATTGCCCAGCCCTATCATAAATCATGCACTTCTTGTTGGCCATATTAAAGAAAAATGCACTCCTACATGAAAGAAATCCAGTGAGGATGCAGGAAACACACACCTGGTCCCCAAAAGAAGATGAGCTCGAAGTTATACTTGAGGCCCCGGGTGAAAAACACACTGTCTCCGAGTACAGGAAGTTGAAAGCGGACGGGAAGGAGCGATTTATTCACCATGGCAACCTGCAGACAAGAGTAAAGTGCGTTTCGAGGTTACATAGAGCTTGATCAGATTAAAAAAAAAACGGCTCAGGTGTGCAACAACCATGTAATTTTTAAAGCGGAGAATGCGGTGGTAAATGTCCAGCTCTGTCAGCTCTTTTTTATGGATGCAGATCTGGTGTTCCTTCTGGATCTCCACTATCCTGGCCTGGACCTCCTGCCATGTTACGTAGGGCAGCTCCGACTGGATAAAAACACACACACACACACACAAGTTAAACACAAAAAAACTTAACGAGAAAAGCACTTGCAGGCCTGATCTTTCAATAGTGAATATGTCATGAATCCAGACGGTGATCTGGATCATCCCCAAAATGTAATCACTTGTTTCTTATCCCATTTCTGACATTTCCTCAAAGTTAGATGAAAATCAACCGATAACATTGTAAGCTATCTTTTATACTAGCATGAAAAAAACGAAGTAAACAAACTTGTGAGTCATCCACTGTCTTTGTCTCTGTGGGTGGAGGTGGGCCACAAGCAAACACACAAGGCTTGTACATTAAACGTAAGGTAACATAGTATAAATGATCTGGATGAGCCCCAAAATATATTAACTTACTCCTTGTCCCATTTCAGACATTTCCTTGAAGGTGGATGAAAATACACCCGTACCTTTTTGAGCTATCAATAGCGGAATGAAAGAAAAGGAGAGACCACTCTTCTGTCTATGCTATCTTTTGGTGAGCCACTGGCATACACACACATAAACATAAGATCATGTAGCAGAAATGATCCGGATCTGGCCCAAAATTGAATCAGTTGTTCCTTATCTTATATCGGACATTCCATTTGGGACAACTAACTAACTAACTAACTGACAAACCAGTGGCAAAGATTACATAACTTTATGGCGGAGGTAATAACCCAACATTACAAGGATGGCTGGTATCACCATTGTCATTTTGAGGGCGTTGATGTAGAAAGATCGGATCTCCCAGAAGCAGCAGACATTGTAGATGAACTTCACCAGGCGGTGTAGCCAAAACACCCCGGAGATCATCAACACAAAGATGACGAACGCATTGTCTCGGATTCTGTCAGATAAAGAAATACATAAGCTCACAGTGTGACATTAATTGCCCCCCAAAAAAATCAGTGGAATTAATTGATAAACACTACAATATAAATATATATATATATATATATATATATATATAAAAAAAAAATATATATATATATATATATATTTAAAAAATAATAATATATATATATATATATATATGTATGTGTGGGGAAAAAAAATCACAAGACTATTTCATCTCTACAGGCCTGTTTCATGAGGGGGGTACCCTCAATCGTCAATCCTGACGATTGAGGGTACCCCCTTCATGAAACAGGCCTGTAGAGATGAAATAGTCTTGTGATTTTTTTTCCCCACACATACATATATTGCGCTCTACTACGGTATCGAGCACTATTTTTTGGATAACCTTATTAAGACATATATATATATATATATATATATATAAATATTTATTTTTTTTCCCCCAATAGTCACTGTAGGAGCCTAAATGATGTTTAAGTTAATTTACATTTTATGGAAGGTGCTTTATGTTTATTCAGCCAAAATGGGACTATTTACTTTATTTGCATAATACGAAAATGTATATATTGCATGCTTAGAATAATTATAAGGTACACATTATTTGTAATTATTATATTTGTCTGAATAATTTGATGACGTACTATTTTATACTGCTTTAATACAGTGAAGATTACGTAACAGTTTATTTGCATGTATGGCGGAAGGATCTGTGTGGTAATATGGTTTGGACACAATGTATTATGGGTAATGGCAGTCAGGTATGGTGGAATCGAGCCACACAGTTTTTTGACCTTACTCTTACTTTTTCTAACTATTTCTTACTGTAACAAACTTGCTTCATTTTGCCATTCATTTGTTCCCACGTCGTTATTGTTTTACGTTTTTGAATGATTAAGTTCACAAGTAAACGATACAAAACGAAGAGGAGCGTCTGGAGTTTTGTTTGTTGTTGCCACAGCAAGCGGAGCAGGAGAAAGTAGAGGAGCGTCAAGCTAAGGCTTCATTAAGAATCTACAATCACATAGTTAAAAAATCACTGTCCAGGTGCACTGAACATCTTGAATAAAGGCACGTAGTGACAGACTTGTGTTGGCATAGTGTATCGGCCTGTCTCCTTCTATCTACTCTAGTCTCTTGACCAATCACAGGAAATGTAACTATCACCAGTGGCCCGCCAATAGACCTATCCATATTACATAATTTTCACATCAAACTCTAATACTCTAAACAGGATACTGTATAAACCCATTTTGCTATAAGTTTAACAAATTATTAGGGCTGTGAATCTTTGGGTGTCCCACGATTCGATTCAATATCGATTTTTGGGGTCACGATTCGATTCAAAATCGATTTCTTTTTTCCAATTCAACACGATTCTCGATTCAAAAACGATTTTTTCCCGATTCAAAAGGATTCTCTATTCATTCAATACATAGGATTTCAGCAGGATCTACCCCAGTCTGCTGACATGCAAGCAGAGTAGTAGATTTTTGTAAAAAGTTTTTATAATTGTAAAGGACAATGTTTTATCAACTGATTGCAATAATGTAAATTTGTTTTAACTATTAAATGAACCAAAAATATGACTTATTTTATCTTTGTGAAAAAATTGGACACAGTGTGTTGTCAAGCTTATGAGATGCGATGCAAATGTAAGCCACTGTGACACTATTGTTCTTTTTTTTTTTTAATAAATGTCTAATGATAATGTCAATGAGGGATTTTTAATCACTGCTATGTTGAAATTGTAACTAATATTGATACTGTTGTTGATAATATTCATTTTTGTTTCACTACTTTTGGTTTGATCTGTGTCGTGTTTGTGTCTCCTCTCAATTGCTCTGTTTATTGCAGTTCTGAGTGTTGCTGGGTCGGGTTTGGTTTTGGAATTGGATTGCATTGTTATGGTATTGCTGTGTATTGTTTTGTTGGATTGATTAATTAAAAAAAAAATTAATAACAATAAAAAAATATATATATATCGATTTTTTTTAAATGACAATCGATTCTGAATCGCACAACGTGAGAATCGCGATTCGAATTCAAATCGATTTTTTCCCACACCCCTACAAATTATATCTATATAGGGGGGTAATCAGAGTCACCCGCCTCTTCTAAAGTTTTACATGTAATAGCAACTATTTCTTTCAAACGGGGTGCAGCACTAATTTCCATTTGTCAGATTTAGCCAGGCACATCTATCTTTTTCTTCACTTTCTTCTTGACACAACCATTTTGTTTTTAATTTTTGCTTTGCTTTTTATTTTCATTTTATTTTTTTAAATCACACCACGAGAAAAAAGAGGCAGGTATAAATAGTAGCCTAATTGGCAATTGCCACCAGGTGTGCCAGGCTGGCAATCGTGCAGGAACTGGAACCAAAATAAGAGCGCTGACAGGAAATAAAACGCGAACATTGAGGAAAACCCAACTGTCAGTGACAAGCCTGACAAGTATAATGGGAAATAAGTTGACTTTATATTGAAACGATTATCATATGTCTCTGATTTATGACACAAAAAGACTCACAAAGTTTGCTAGTAAATAGATTCCTGAGATTCCCGAGCCATTTCGTGAGATAATGAGGATGAGTCAGACTTGCCGAACTCAAGCACATGGCTACTTTCTATAGGATTTGCATATTTATAAGGGACCGTGGTCTGTGGGACCAATTTCAAGTTGATTGCGATGTAAAAGAGGATGTGCTTGGCTTTGTGCCTGCACACACTTTAATACATCTGGATTTGAACGTACATCTGTTTTTAGCAGGAAGCCCACGCAGCTCTAGTTGCATGAGGCAACAAATCTAGACTCCAAACATCCCAGAACAAGCTAGTCAGATTACTTCTAGACCTCCACCCCAGATCACACCTCACTCCTACCCACTTCTCCAAAGTGGGCTGGCTCAGGGTGGAGGACAGAGGAAAATAACTTGCACTGAGCCTAGTCTATAAAATCCGCTACACCTCCCTGATACCGAAGTACATGTCAAACTACTTCCTTAACGTAAATGACCGCCATAACCACAACACCAGGGGGAGCTCTACTAACCACTAACAAAGGTCTTAACTCATTCTCTTTCTATGCCACATCAATGTGGAATGCGCTCCCAACAGGTATAAAAGAAAGGGCATCTCTATCCTCCTTCAAAACCGCAATAAAAGTACACCTCCAGGCAACTTCAACCCTAAACTAACACCCTCCCCGGATTGTTGTTAAAAATCAAATGTAAACAATCAAATGCAGATATTTTTCTTATGCCTTCTGATCTCTCTCTCTATGTCCACTACTTGCTGTACATATCCTACCAAGTCAGACCTACACTGTTTCAATATCCATTTCTCTGTTCTCAATTGTTGATGACTGATGATAACAACCAAACCTAACCCCCCCCCCGTTCCCCTCCACACCCCGAATTGTAAATAATGTAAATAATTCAATGTATACACCCCGATGATTATCTTGTGTGATGACTGTATTATGATGATAGTATATATATCTGTATCATGAATCAATTTAAGTGGACCCCGACTTAAACAAGTTGAAAAACTTATTCGGGTGTTACCATTTAGTGGTCAATTGTACGGAATATGTACTTCACTGTGCAACCTACTAATAAAAGTCTCAATCAAAGGCCTCTGTTGACTATATTTTGGAGTAAAGCGAAGTCTATGATAAATATTGTTTCTAAACCCAATCTTGTGAAGAAGGCATCCGGTCAGTAGATTGTCAGCGCCATAGAATCAAAATATCCCCACCGTGCACTGCAGACGTCCACCGGTACAAAGGCGTCGGGCAACGTGACTTTCGACGAATCCGTGTGATTCACAAACTTGTTGGCGAAGAGGATGTCGTAGTCCACGCAGTTGGCCAGGAAGACTGTGAAGCCCACCACAAACAGCAACTGGCTGCACAAAAACCCATCAAAAGCTATTAGAAAAGACGCCAAGCTCTACAAAGAATCCTGCCCCCGAAAAAAAATACATTAACAGGGATGCGTACACAAGCTCGAAGATCTCTCCCAGCAGCATACAAGTGAATCCATTCTTCTGATGCAGGTTATAAATGTGATGAATGTTAAGGAATTTGTCAGTAGTCATCATGATATAAAATACACAGTATCCCCACATACCCTAACCCATACTTTAGAGTAGCCAGTGTACTGCTTGTATAGCAGTATTTACAACCCACTGAAAATGAGTCAAAACACGGCCAATATTGTCTAGATAGCTGGCAACACAAGTATGTAGAAAGATTACAGTGTCTTGGCTACAAGTCAGGGGCGGCATGAGTGCTTGCTGTTACCGTGGGAGCTCTGGTTCATTGAGAAGACACAAATTCCAGATTTTAAAGCCCAGTATATTTTATTACAGTAAATATTCCCAAATGGAAAATACCACAGGTGTCAAAGTCAAGGCTCGGGCGCCAGATCAGGCCCGCCGTCATTTCATACGACCCGTGAAAGCCTGGAAATAATATGGGTCAATAAATAACTTTATCTTTACTTACTAAATGTTTTGTTCATTCCATTTTGACAGTAAAAATATCTGCAAATATCTGCTTGTACTACAAAGCAAGTCATCCATCAAATTGCGCACTGTAAAAAATTACAATAAATTTCACGGTGACAAAAACTGGTAGATCAGTCACCAGAATTTTATCGTAAAACAAAACCGGTACTAATTTTCCATTTACAGTAATAAGCCTTTAAAAATAACTAACACCCGTAGACTTTACTACAAAAAAATAGTGGTACATTTCTTTATTTACAGTGCCCTCCAAAAGTATTGGAACAGTGAGTCCAATTTGTTTATTTTTGTTGTAGACTGAAAACATTTGGGTTTGACATCAAAAGATGAATATGGGACAAGAGATCAACATTTTAGCTTTCATTTCCAGGTATTTACATCTGGATCTGATACACAACTTAGAAGATAGCACTTTTGTTTGAACCTACCCATTTTTTCAGGAGAGCAAAAGTATTGGAACATGTGACTGACAGGTGTGTTTTGTTGCCCAGGTGTCTCCAAATTACATTGATTATTCAAACATTAAATAACACTGAATGTCTGAGCTCAGTTTCAGATTGGGTAGGATAGGTTTTGCCTGTGCAGACTGCATTTAGAGTTGGAACCAACATGAAAACCAGAGAGCTGTCTATGGGTGAAAAAGAAGCAGTTGTGAATCTGAGAGAAGATGGACAATCAATCAGAGCCATTGCACAAACATTGGCCTTAGCCAGTACAACCATTTGGAATGTCCTGAAGAAGAAATAACCCACTGGTGTACTAAGCAACAGACGTGGAACAGGTAGAACAAGGAAAACATCAGGAGTTGATGACAGAAACATTGTGAGAGCTATAAAGAACAACTGTTAGTGACATCAGCAACGACTTCCAGAGGGCAGGAGTGAAGGTATCACAATCTAATGTTGGCAGAAGACTTCATGGACAGAAGTACAGAGCCTACACCAGAAGATGCAAACCACTCATTAGCAAGAAGAACAGGAAGGCCAGGCTGGAATTTGCCAAAAGGTACAGAGATGAGCCTCAAAAATTCTGGAAAAAAGTTTTGTGGGACTGATGAGACAAAGATGAACTTCTTTCAAAGTGATGGAAAGGCGAACGTTTGGAGAAAGAAAGGATCTGCTCATGATCCCAAACATACAAGCTCATCTGTGAAACATAATGGCATGGCTTGGGCTTGCATGGCTTCTTCTGGTACGTCATCTTCATTGTTGGCAGCAGCAAAATGAACTCAGAAGTCTACAGAAACATTTTGTCTGCTAATTTAAAGAAAGATGCAAACAAACTGATTGGGAGATCCTTCATCATGCAGCAAGATAACGACCAAAACAACAAAGGAGTTGGTCAGGGGCAAGAAGTGGAAGGTTTTAGACTGGCCAAGTCAGTCTCCAGACTTAAACCCAATAGAGCATGCATTTTACCTGCTGGAGAAGAGACTGAAGGGAGTAACCCCCCAAAACAAACAACAACTGAAAGAGGCTGTGGTGAAAGCCTGGAAAAGCATCACAAGAATGCAAAAGTTTGGTGATGTCAAAGCTCACACGCTTGATGCACTTATTGAAAGCAAAGGATTTGCAACTAAATATTAAGTCTTATTCACTTTAATCTATTTTAAGTTTATATGTTCCAATACTTTTGTTCACCTAAAAATGTTGTGTTCTATTACAAATAATGCTATCTTCTAAGTTGTGTATCAGATTGAGATTTAAATACCTGGAAATGAAATCTGAAATGTTGATCTCTTATCTAATATTCATCTTTTGATGTCAAACCCAAATGTTTTCGGTCGACAACGAAAATAAAGGAACTGGTCTCACCGTTCCAATATTTTTGGAAGGCACTGTATAATATGCTGTAAAAACCATCGTAAATTTTACAATAAAATTCTGCTTTTATGCTCCCAGGTACACTTTAGAGTAGTCAGTGTACAGCTTGTAAAGCAGTATAAATTTACAACCCACTGAAAATGAGTCAACACACTCATTGCCGTCAATATATAGCAAGATAATTGTGCCACGATCACAATCAAGTGCTGCTGGTACTGGGGGAGATGCGGTCCATCGAAGGGAAACAGGAATTTCAAACTATGAATATTTTAAAGGATATTCTTTGAAAAAACAGGTCCAGGTTTTCGATATGGTGCCACTGAGCTGCAAAAGAGTAACTAAAGGTTAGGAATGCTGTTACAATGTGTAGACAAATTGTGTGTCCTACATTTAGCTCCCTCTGGAACGTGCATCAGGAGATTCTCCTCTCCAGGGGGAGAGTCGCTGTACGACGTCTCCAGGCGCTGGTACTCCGTGTCAAAGTGTGCCATCGCTGATGCGGCGTCAGTCTCACCACCGGGTCGCCACGGCCGCAGTTACTGACTGCAGCATGAACAACATCGGGGAGTTGCAGGAAAGATTATGTGCGGTAAACACTACATGCAACTTTAGTTCATTTATTTATTTGGCTTACCTTAAACGTTCCAGTTGTCGACGGCTCAAATAACCGCAGAGTCTCCTATAGCCGCCGTGTGCGTGGTCTACAAAAGCAAATAACCACCAGGTCAAAGAACATTAGCATTAACGGCTTTGCTGGTAGGAAACTTGATGTATTTTTATTATTATTAACTTTACAGAAAGCTTAACTGTTTCGAAGTATCATGAGGGCAGCTTTTGGTGTGAAAATCATGTGGGTTACACTTGCTGTATTGCTTTTTACACTAAACCTATCAGCTTTGAGCTGATTTACCGCTATTAAAAAAGACTGGCTCTGTTTATACGTGTTCATACAAGACCTACATTTTCCATTTTGCAAGCTTTTTTTGTGATTGTTGCAGCTTAAAATTCCTGAATTTGCAGCATTTTTTTTGCGATGAAAGTTGCCACAATTTCAGGATTTTGTTTTTAAACATTGATATGGTGGTTTTTATAAATTTGTAGTCAAAGTCTTAAGTGTTTCTTGTTCCTCAAAAAGCACAGGATTTTAAAACAAATGCTATTGATGTTTTACTCATTTTATACTGCACAGACTTATATGTAGACATTAGATGGCAGTCAGAGCAAATACTTAGAGCTCATTGTCAAATTACTGTACTGTTTTAATTAACTAATACTTTTAATAATTAATCATAATTGCAAAAAGAAACACAACTAGTCCTAAGTGTCCCAATACTTTTGGCCAGTTTTAGTCCTAAGTGTCCCAATACTTTTGTCAAGTTGTAGTCCTAAGTGTTCCAATACTTTTGTCCAGTGTAAGTGTCCCAATACTTATGTCCAGTGGTAGTCCTAAGTGTCCCAATACTTTTGTCAAGTTTAGGCGTAAGTGTCCCAATACTTTTGTCCAGTGGTAGTCCTAAGTGTCCCAATACTTTTGTCAAGTTGTAGTCCTAAGTGTCCCAATACTTTTGTCCAGTGTAAGTGTCCCAATACTTTTGTCCAGTGTAAGTGTCCCAAAACTTTTGTCCAGTGGTAGTCCTAAGTGTCCCAATACTTTTGTCTACTTTTAGTCCGAAGTGTCCCAATACTTCTGTTCAGTGGTAGTCCTAAGTGTCCCAATACTTTTCTCAAGTTGTAGTCCTAAGTGTCCCAATACTTGTGTCCAGTGTAAGTGTCCCAATACTTTTGTCCAATGTAAGTGTCCCAATACTTTTATCCAGTTTTCGTCCTAAGCGTCCCAATACTTTTGTCCAGTGGTAGTCCCAAGTGTCCCAAAACTTTTGTCAAGTTCTGTCCTAAGTGTCCCAATACCTTTGTCCAGTTGTAGTCCTAAGTGTCCCAAAACTTTTGTCCAGTTTTAGTCCTAAGTGTCCTAATACTTTTGTCAAGTTGTAGTCCTAAGTGTCCCAATACTTTTGTCCAGACTACCAATACTTTTGTCAAGTTTTAGTCCCAAGCGGCCCAATACTTTTGTCAAGTTTTAGTCCTAAGTGTCCCAATACTTGTGTCCAGTGTAGGTGTTCCAATACTTTTGTCCAGTGGTAGTCCTAAGTGTCCCAATACTTTTAATCCAGTTTTAGTCCCAAGTCTCCCAATACTTTTTTCTAGTGTTAGTCCGAAGTGTCCCAAAACTTTTGTCCAGTTTTAGTACTAAGTGTCCCAATACTTTTGTCCAGTTTTCGTCATAAGTGTCCCAATACTTTTGTCAAGTGTTAGTCCCAAGTGTCCCAAAACTTTTGTCCAGTTTTAGTCCTAAGTGTCCCAATACTTTTGTCAAGTTGTAGTCCTAATCATAATTGCAAAAACAACCACAATAAAAGCCTGCCTTATCATCCATAGCTGTAGGTTAATGGTAAATGTAGGTTTTACATTTGAAAAGTGTTTGACCATCTTAAACATTCCTTTACAGTATGTTCCAACACATTTGCCCCCGCAGGTCAAGAGCGTTTGTGAACCGTTGTGCGTTCGTAAATGAGATACTATGAGAGATCATCATCTCCACCATGTAAACACTGCCTAGGTCAGCATTGCAAATGACAATCTGTTCTTAATTGAATTACCCTGTATTAGTGTTGTCCCGATACCAATATAATATAAAGTTATTTCGATACTTTTTGGTACTTTTCTAAATAAAAGGGACCACAAAAAAATGCATTATTGGTGGAAGAGCTGCTGAGCTTTCAGATAAACGGCATCAGCATGTGTGTTGAAGGACAAACAGTTGTCAATGTCTGTCTTTTAGATCCTTCAGTGTCGACTCTTCCTATCATTTTGAAGCAGAATTCACCAACAGTTGGATTGTTCACCCACTAATAGGGAACGTGAGCTGGGTTTAGACCGTCGTGCGACAGGTTAGTATTACCCTACTGATGATGTGTCGTTGCAATAGTAATCATAAATAAAGATTGAATAAATACATACAGTAAATACATGTAAACTCGGAAGTAAATGTTTATATGCTACATTACACAGAAGGCTTAGCGCTGTAGACGGAAACTGGAAGTAGGTCTGAGCTACACGGGAACACAACAATTGTGCTGTTTGATCATTAAAGAGTTCATCTATTGTTATACGTTCTTGTTCCTGCTTTGTCCACACAAGAAACAAACATTAGTTTTGATTAGACCAAGGGTGTCAAACTCGTTTTCATTGAGGGCCACATCGTAGTTATGGTTGCCCTCAGAGGCACGCTTTTGACAATGAGTAATAAGAAATCAAAAGTGATGTGGCAGTCAAAGGCTGAAGAAATACAACTCTTAGCTGATAACAACAATTGCAAGGTATTCTTTACAGCGACAAAGGAGATGTATGGACCATCTATACAAGGTCAGGTGCCCCTCAAGAGCAAAGACGGGTGTACCATTCTGAAGACCAACAAAGATATCAATGAGCGGTGGCGAGAGAACTTTAAAGAACTACTGAACCAACAAACTGTCTATAACAGGGATGTCCTTAATGCCATACCCAACAGACCATCAATATGGACCTAGGAGACTTACCAACCCTGGAAGAAATTAAGAAATCCATCTCACGAATAAAAGCTGGCAAAGCGGCAGGCCCAGACGGAATTCCAATTGAAATATTTAAGCATGGTGGAAACAAACTACAAGAACATATATATCAAATTATACAAAAAAAATTGGAGCGAGGAAGAAATACCACTAGAGCTAAAGTATGCCAACATTGTGAAGATATACAAAAGAAAGGGTGATAGAGCAGAATGTGGCAATTACAGAGGTCCTGTCAGGAATCCTCAACACAAGACTTCAGACCATTGCTAAGGACATACTCCCAGAATCTCAATCAGACTTTAGACCAAACAGAGGAACAACTGACATGATATTCTCGGTGAGACAACTCCAACAAAAACGCATTGAACAAAATAAACCCCTCTATATGGCGTTTATTGACCTCACAAAAGCATTTGACACTGTCTCCAGGGAACTACTTTGGGAAGTACTGGCAAGATCAGTATAGTCCGATTGATGCATGACAATATGACAGCTACAGTACTTGGGAATGGCCATGATTCTGCTCCTTTTGACGTAAAAACTGGAGTAAAACAGGGATGCCTGAAAGCCCAGAGACTGTTCGCCGTCTTTTTCTTGTGATCCACATTGCATATTCACGAATACCAGCTGAGCTATTTCAAATTGCATTTCGGCTAGATAGAAAACTGTTCAACCTGAGGAAGCTGCAAGCCAGAACAAAAGTTTCAAGATCCACAGTGGTAGAATTTAAATATGCCGATGATAATGCAATAGCAGCCCAGAGTGCAGAAGATTTGGAAGTAATACTGGATGCATTTAACTATGCATACACACAACTTGGACTCAAAATAAATGCAAATAAAACACAAGTACTCTACCAACCATCGCCTAAGGACGTCATCCTGCAACCACCAACAATAAAGATAGAAGAAGTGGCTCTTGAAAATGTAAAAAGCTTCACACACATTGGTAGTGTAATGTCTTCAAATGCTAACATTGATGCAGAAGTCAATCACAGAATCAGGCTAGCTGCTGCAGCCTTTGGAAAGCTTAAGACTCGAGTGTTCCAAAATCATAACGTCAGACTAGATACAAAAATCAAAGTGTTCTGAGCAATTGTTATAACAACTTTGCTATATGGTTCAGAGGCATGGACAGCATATCAAAGACACATCACAGCACTTGAAAGGTTTCAAACATGAATATTAAGTGGCAAGATATGAGAACAAACATCAGTGTACTTGAACAGGCCATGATTCCCAGTAGAGAGTACAATTGTTAAATACCAACTACGATGGACAGGGCATGTCATACGGATGATTGACGACAGACTGCCAAAACAGACGGAGAGTTTATTAAGGAGTGCTTATTGGACTCTTGTTGTGCTGATATGCCCAGAGAAGAGGGGCCCATTTGAGAACGTGTCACTCTCCCGACGCACTGTAACGTTACGGGTTGAGACCATCGCTGGAAACTTGGAGCTTCAGCTGAAGGACAGAACGGCCGATTTTGACTGTTTTTCGCTGGCTTTGGATGACAGCTGCGATGTACGTGACATCGCCCAGCTGTTCATCTTCTTACGTGGGATAACTGCAGACTTTCAATTCACGGAGGAGCTGGCAGCCATGCAGTCAATTAAAAGGGACAACCACAGGTAATGACTTGTTCACAGATGTAAATGCGTGTTTGGACATGTTAGGACTGAAATGGGACAAGCTGGCAGGTGTGACAACAGATGGTTGTCCAAATCTGACGGGGAAAATGTTGGACTTTTAAAGAGGATGCAGGATAAAGTGACAGAAATTGACATTTTTGCATTGTATTATACATCAGGAAGTGCTGTGTAAGACAGTGTTAAAAATAAAACCATCAAAAGCAACCTGCTTTTGTATAATGTTAAGTTAGGTTAAATGAAATTATTATTATTATTATTATTATTATTTATCTTACGGTACATCAAAAATAATTTGAGCAAAATGTAATTGAAATATTGTCGGTGTGGCCCCTCCAGCAGTGCTCGGGTTGCTCATGCGGCCCCCGGTAAAAATTAATTGCCCACCCCTGGTCGAGGATGACCCCAAGAAATCTGATTTCAGACACATGATCGCATTGCTTTTTGGGGGGTGTAACTACTTATATGAGACATTATCACAGAAACATGTACTGAATATGATGGTTACCTCCATTCCTGCACAATGCATCCCCTCCGGAAGTTGGTATTCAACATTTCCAGCTACAAAAAAAAAGAAGGATAACCAACATTTAGCCTTTTTGTCAAAGGCCACATGAAAATGTCATAACACAAAAACAGACAGTGGGAAATAAATGCACATCTTACATTTGACGATGGTCTGCTTGCAGGTAACAAACATTGACGAAGAGGTGCAGTGCAGGAGGCTCAGGTGTTTTTGTTGTTTACATGACGTAGGCCTGCCAAAAAAAGGCACCTTCTCGGTGTCGCCGCACGTAAACTCTGCGTCAATAGGAGTCTTTCACATCGACTGGTTTACCAATTTACCAACCTCCCCTGCATTAATTTATTCTGTCAATTCGTTAGTTTTCGTTTCCTGTTGACTCCTTTCATCCGCGGTGGGTTCGGTTTCATGTCTTAGCATGTAGCTAGCAGCTTCTGTCAAAGCGGACATACGGAGAGCCAATCAGAACGCAAGCAATGGGTTGTTTTTATGCAACAACCAATAGGGTTTGAGTAAAGGCGGGCCTTATTTGCAGTAGGCTGATCCTGGACCCGCCTTCTGTAAACAGGTTGGGAACTGGCGCCGCCAATTGGTTGATTCTCGTAACACCCAGTTTGCAGTCATGTTTGTGGAATGTGATGTGAACAATAAATAATAAATACATATGATTAGATCTTCGTGGAGAAGATGTAGGGTCATCATTAATAATACAAATTAAATTTTTTTTGGAATTTGTCATATCATTTCATCATCAATTCGGCGGCTGGACCCTTTGCAGTGCGCATGTGTGGGGGTGCTGACGTCATCGCGGTGCGCGAAGGCTGTCCCAATTCAAAAAAGCTCCAAATATCCTTCGAATCCGGCCGACAAATGTGTCATTTTCTCCCATTAGCAGAAAGGTTGCATCCATTACCATGAATCGATTTACGTGGACCCCGACTTAAACAAGTTGAAAAACGTATTCGGGTGTTTCCATTTAGTGGTCAATTGTACGGAATATGTACTGTACAGTGCAATCTACTAATAAAAGTTTCAATCAGAATCAATCAATAGACGTCTTATAATTGGCTGCTGTGACGCGAGAAATTCGGCCGCCATCTTGAAGTGGTGATGAGGAGCCGACAAGCAGCCAAACTGACAGTTGAATAGAATAGAATAGAATACATATTTATTGTCATTGTACATTGTACAACGAAATTGCAAGCACAAACTAATTTAGTGCAAATTCACAACACATAAAAACATAAGAACATAGATAAATAGATAAAAATACATAAAAATACCAAGCACACAGCTCACATGCACAGTCATCATTGTCGTCTTGTGTTCAGTGACACTATTGCTCTCGGGTAAAAAGTGTTCTTAAGTCTGTTTGTCCGGCATTTTATTGTCCTGTATCTCCTGCCCGAGGGCAGCAGTTCAAAAAGTTAATGTCCAGGGTGAGATGGGTCCCTTATGATGTTTTGGACCTTTTTGAGGCACCTGGCACTGTACAGATCATCTAAGGAGGGGAGGGAGCAGCCAGTGATCTTCATGGCAGTTTTTATGACCCTCTGAAGTGCATTTTTCTCTGCCACCGTGCAGCTGGCATACCATACACACATGCAGTATGTCAGCACACTCTCTATTGAGCAGCGATAGAAGGACACAAGCAGTTTTTGTGACAGGTTGTTCTTTTTGAGGAGCCTCAGAAAGTAAAGTCTCTGCTGTGCCTTTTTGATGGTCACTGAGGTGTTCATAGTCCACGACAGGTCTTCCTCGATCTGGATCCCCAGGAACCTGAAGTTAGAGACCCTTCCCACATAGTCCCCATTGATGTACAGTGGTTGGATGTTGACAGGTAGAAAACAAAGATGCCGGGCTGGTGTTCAGCGTTTTCCTGCTCAAATGAGCGGACTGTTGAAAATAGGAATCGGCAGTGTTGGGTTAGTTACTGAAAACCAGTAACTAGTTACAGTTACTAGTTACTTTATTTCAAAAGTAACTCAGTTACTAACTCAGTTACTTACACCAAAAAGTAATGCGTTACTGTGAAAAGTAACTATTTAGTTACTTCTTTTTTTCTTCTTTTTTTTTAAAGCTCCCATTAATGCCTTTTTTGCCTTCATTTCAGTACTGTTATTGCACTGGAGAATAATACAATCTGTTGATCAACTTGACATGCATTTTTATTTTCCTTTTAACATAATTAATGAAAAACAGTGCAACATAAAAAGGCATTCCTCCTTTCTTTAAACTTGGACCAATGACCATTAATAAAAAACAAGTTTAAGTGCAACATAAGAAGAAACATCATCTTCCTTGAAACATAGGTAGTGAAATAAAGCCTGACATCTGGAGTGATGCTGCTGTCTTCCACACTTGGAGCCATGGATTGTAGAATCCTTGTTTTCAGTGGCAGGATCATTGACACAGATGGTGAAGTTTCAGTGCTCAGTAGAGATGTAACACTTTTGAGGGGTTTAAGCACCTAGAGGACCTCATCTGCCACTCTCACATCATCATCAGACAGGGTGACATTTGTCTTCAGGGTGTTGTGGGTCAATGCAGAGTATATAGCTGCCTGCTGCTCCAACATATCATAAGTGGAGTTCCACCTCGTTGGGACATCATGTATGAGCAGGCAGCTTTAGCATTTCTTGCTTTGTCTTAAGCACATGAGCAGCTGTTGTGTTTGGGTGGAAGTAAGAAACCTTCCTGATCCTCCCAAAGAGGCGCTCCATACTATTGACTGAGATTCCCTTCTGTGATGCCAAATTCACTACATGTGCAAAGCACCTATCTGTGGTCCCAGTCCTGCCTCATTCTCTGTAATTATTTGATTTTTGGCATTATCACGTGTGACTGGGATATCTTTATCTTCCAGTCCCCCACTGCTTGTGTCAGTACCTGCGCAAGGTGACTCTCGTAGAGGGGGCGTGTCTTCTCATCTCCCAGTCTGCTGTGATGAAGTGAGCGCTTATAGTTCCGCTGGACGTCCACCCGTCTGTCATGAGCGCAACAGATGATGCTCGGGATAGTTCATCCACAACTTTTTTCTTCTCCTGCTCATAAAGATCTGGCACAATCTTATTGCTGAAGTGGGTGCGCGACGGGATGTCGTAACGTGGTTCAAGCACGTTCAGCATGTGTTTAAAACCCTCGTTTTGCACAACCGAATCTGCACTTATAAACACACCGATTCAATGGCGCTGGGCGTTCAAGCTCCTCCGTTATTGAGCTCGCCATGACCACGCTGTGTGTGGACTGAACGTGCCAACAACTTTTTTTTTTTGTTTCATATATCAAACCGCGGATCAAACCTCCTCCCCCCCCCACCCCCCCATATACCGCGCCTCTTTTCTTCTCTCCGGCTTGTGACAGAGGAAGATTCAGAAGAAAGACACCGCAGCGCTTCTGTTTCTAGCCGATACTACATCAAAAGTAACGTAAAATAACGCAGTAACGCATCATGTAGTAACGGTAACTAAATTACTGAATAAAAAAAAATAACGCGTTAGATTACTAGTTACCGCCGAAACGGCGTTACAGTAACGCGTTACTTTGTAACGCGTTAGTCCCAACACTGGGAATCGGGGGATTAATTTTCACAAGTAAGATTTAACATTAACGTACTATTGGTTGTATTTTGTGAAAAGAATATTACCACAGAGTTTAGAAGGAAAGATCTTCAATAGTACCGAAATCGCAGCCGCTAGCAAACAAGAGTATGACCATAATAGAATTGCTTGTCAATGAAATTAATTAAATTTGAAAATGTCATACTTGAATAACACAAAGTTGAAATAAATGATGAAGATAAAGATTGTTAAAAATTCACCAGCCGCCACTGATTATGATGCATTCTCATTTTAGGCAAAGTATAAGACAATACTTTCTTAACAGTATAATTGTGACTAGGAATAAGTCTTCAAGTAAAAATATTCAAATACTAACATTGTTGGGTAAAACAGAAGTTGGTTTTATTCTGAATCCAGTGAAACAGATTGGTGGTTTTAGCTGATATAAAGACTTTCAGGTGTTTATATATGTTTATGTTTAAGTATTTGGCAGACGCTTTTATCCAAAGCGACATACATAAAAAATACATTTAAAACAATCCCTGTAAACATTATCATTTAAGGGAAGAATGTACGGTAATACAAAATATCAATACAAAGTGTCAAGACAGAATAAACTCTCTGCTGCTGCAGCAACAGAGATACAGTCCATAGGTCCCTAAGATATATACATATCTAATGTATTCATCATTGTTTATGTAGGATCATATTGTTTCTTGAACTTAAAAATAGCTGACTGTTTTTTCCCCCCCTCTCTGGGATTATATTCCCAGTTTTGATCTCGGTCACTGGTCACTTTTAGCATATTAGTATTCTATTACTGTTTAGCAAACTATGAATAATAAAACACGCCAAAACATGTGTCCTTTATCATAGCTACACGTAGGACAAAAAACGCGTGAAAATCAATGGTATTCAGTGAGGTAAAATGAATTAAATGCGCTGACAGTTCATTGCTCCTGCCAAATGAATTGCACTGAGTGGAGCGGCTCACCACTCCAAGATGGCGGCTCCGCGTCTCGTCAGCGCCTGTAGGCGGTAGAGGTCGATGCTGAGTATACTTATAAGATGTCTATGCATCGCGTCCAGTCATATCCCACAATTCTTTGCGCGCTCAACTCTGAAAATGATTTTCAACACGGATACGCCATGCGGAGCGAAAAAAAGGCCACATTAAAATTTAAGTATAGTTTTATTTATACATTTAAAACAGCTAAAAGCAGACATGTCAAGTGATATACATTTGTGTGAAAATACAAGACCTCGACTGTAATGTTGAGCGACCTCCGTGCTTCTGCCCCTCTCTTTACCCCGAGGGAGAGACATGTATCCGGCCATTGCAGACAGCTTCGTGCCCGGAGCTTTTTTTCAACATTTGAAAGTAAAGCCCGACATCTTCTAAATTACTTTTTTAAACCGCAATAAGTTAAATATGTTCTATTAAGAGGTGGCCAAAAAAATGTAAGTACTATAAACATGTGCATCGATGAACCAATATTGATTATTTCTGTTTTTTTTTGTGTACATTTGCATGTTATTTGAAAATGTTCACTTCTATCAATGATTATTGTGATCTTGTGTTGACCTTTTCTGCTTTTTTTCCGTGCAGAATAATCAAGGAGGACTTGGACAACAACAACAGAGTTAAAATAAATGACACAAACATGTTTATACCAGTTTGGATGATCATTTAAAAAATAAGTATTTTTATAAACTATATTAATTAATAAACTCATATACTGAAACATATGGCACCTTTTTAAAAGGTGCTGTTTGCAACGTCCTTCACAGTAAAAAAAAATTAAAAAGCAAACAATATTCAATAACACCACCGGCTAGCTTATGTTACCATTAGGGGTTTAACAGAACACATTTCCTTGGCAATTGTCTATATTTTTCACAATTACAAAGTTTATGTCATAAAATATTTTACCGGCCCGAATAAAATGATTGGTGTTTCCGGCAGTCACTCACTCACCCTCTCTCGTCGACGCGTACGCGCAGGGAGCGTCATTACGTCATTACGTAGGGGAGGAGCCGTGAGAGGGAAGGATATATAGTAATGTGTGAAAAACATTGGAAAGTTGGCGCCCTCTAGGCATCTTTGGAAATGTTGCAAACACCCCCTTTAAATATAGTATTGTAAAACAATGTTTTTGTCAGCTATTATTTAAGTATTTATCTATCATTTATAATACTGTACAATCCATTTACTCTCCTATTACACACTGTTATCATTTTATTTTACGATTTAAAAAATGTGCAAAAATGGCACATATTCAACACAGGACGTGAATTTGGGCTGTAAGGATTAGTCGACATAATCGACAATGTCGATTATAAAAATATTTGACAAAGATTTCTTATTGTCGACAAGTCACTTGATGCAATTTTAATATGAATTAAAATGTATCAGTTTATATTATTAGTCTATTATCTAACTATTAGTTTATTTCCTATTGTTTTTATTGTTTGTTATCATATTTATCATTTAAAGTTATTCATAGTTTTTATTATTTATTTATATAATTGATTATTAGATGATCAATTATCGAATATAATTAGACCCCTAATAATGTTCATGTTCATACTTTTATTACTTTAAGTAAATAATTGCAGCTAAAAAAAAACCCTGACGGCATTGGATAAAAATACTTTTTGCACTGAATACATCTTGCACTTTATTTCTGTTGATTGATTTTTCTCTGACTGTGATATATACTTTGCGGAAAAAAATAAAACAATTTGTTATTTTAATTTTCCTGAGGGAACTCTCCTGAAGGAATCAATAAAGTACTATCTATCTATCTATCTATCTATCTATCCATCCATCCATCCATCCATCCATCCATCCATCTATCTATCTATCATTAATTAAATGTTTATTTTGGTACAATTACATTTACCGTAATATGTTTTAAAAATGTGTTAAAATCAAGTTGGGGGCTTAAGGTCAAACTCAAATGTGTACAGCAGATCATAAAAAAAATAATCGTTTAACTCCGACTTGTCAAAGTCAAGGCCCGCGGGCCAGATCCGTCCCGCAAATGAATTATCTACGGCCCCCGGGATGATATTTGATTAGTAATAGAACCGGCCCGCAGGCCACAGCCGCCTGCTGCTGCTTTGCCCGCACCAATACTCCATCAGTGTTGGCGCTAGGAATTTTCAAAATGGGGTCCCAGGGACCCCCATCAAGTCATTAAAATGGGGTGCCATAGTAAATTTTTGGGGTCTCACTTTTTTGCAATCGTTTTGAAAACAAATGATAAATGTATGCATTATTTTGTTATATCTCACATTCTGTAATGTGTTTTGGAAAAAGGTTGTCATAAACGTTATTTGATTCATTAAAAAAATAATACCAAAAAAACCACATTTTTATGCGTATATAAATGTATTAAGTTATAAACATTCATTCACTTTCTTCTTTCCTTCATGGATCTAAACATTACGGAGCCCCTAAAGGGACATGGGGGAAAACATTTTTTTTTTACAAATTTTATTTTATTTATTTATTTTTTCAGACATGTATCTCGTGCGCACGAGAAACTTTCTCGAGAAACCTTTTATTACATTTTTTTTTACTATTTGCTCACGCAGTTGTGGACAAAGGGGTGTACCTCGCCCCATCCTTTCTTGTGAAAGACTGAGCATTTTTTGGGAAGCTGTTTTTATACCCAATCATGGCACCCACCTGTTCCCAGTTAGCCTGCACATCTGTGGGATGTTCCAAATAAGTGTTTGATGAGCATTCCTCAACTTTATCAGTATTTATTGCCACCTTTCCCAACTTCTTTGTCACGTGTTGCTGGCATCAAATTCTAAAGTTAATGATTATTTGCAAAAAAATTTTTTTTTTATCAGTTTGAACATCAAATATGTTGTCTTTGTAGCATATTCAACTGAATATGGGTATGAATTATTCGCAAATCATTGTATTCCGTTTATATTTACATCTAACACAATTTCACAACTCATGGAAACAGGGTTTGTACATAATGTTGGATATAGAGAACATTCAAACACTTTATTTATTAAATCAAAAATATTGAAATTCTATGATTTGGTGCATTGGCAAACAGCTAAAATGATGTTCAAATAAATTATAATAACCTTCTACAATGTACAACAGTTCTTCTCAACAAAAGAGGAGAAATATAACCTAACATAAAACACTTGCATGCACGTACAACACTTAAAACCTTTAGCATATCAGTATGTGGAATTAAATTATGAAATGGATTAAGCAAAGATGTCTAAAAATGTTCAACTATGATCCACTTTAAGATGCTGTTCAAACTACAAGTTTTTACAAAGTACAAACGTCTTGAACTTATTGAAAATAAGACATTATTTATCTCATTATGTGAATCATAACTGACTTAATTATTTATATAAAGAACTGTTGTATTCAGAATTAATTCATGTACATTGTGCACAAATGGAAGTGAACATGTTATTACTGGAATAACTATGAGGTAGAAAAGGGGTAGGATTAAATAAGCTCGGCTTCTTCCTACTCCTTTTGGGACATGTAAATAAAATAAAAAAAATGGAATGTGTCATATTGAAATTGTATACATGTTCGAAATAAACGTCAACCAACCAACCATTGTTATTTTTTTACAGTAAAATTCTACTAACTGAGCTCCTGTTGTTGTTTTTACAGTTAATTTCTGCAATGGCAACTAAGCTGCAAGTTCTTATTGTAAAATCTACTTTTTTTTGTTTTTAACTCCGCACTGTAAAACAAAGAATTTTTTTTATTTTTTATTTTTTTCAGACATGTATCTCGTGCGCACGAGAAACTTTCTCGAAAAACCTTTTATTAAATTTTTATTTATATATATATATATATATATATATATATATATATATATATATATATATATATATATATATATATAAAAAGTTTCTCGTGCGCACGAGATACATGTCTGAAAAAAAAAAAAAATTATAGAAAAAAAAAATCACCCCATGTCCCTTAGGAGCTCCGTAAAACTTTACTGATGCCGGTATTTTTTTCTATATTTTTATTGTAATATTTTCAGAATGTGTTTGTACTATTTTGGGCCAAAGTAAGGCAAAGAAAACAATCTAAAGTTATTTTTTAGTTTTAATGCCTGCACGTGCACAGATTTTCCTCCATGCGGCCCCTGAGCTAAAATTAGTTTGACACCCCCGGTTTAACTAGTCGACTAATAAAAAAAAAAAATAGTCGCTGATTAGTGGACTATCAAAATCATTGTTAGTTGCAGCCCTAATGTGAACACATTATTAGTATTAGCTGTGAGGAATGAATAAGCTCTGCTTCTTCCTACTCTTTCTTTGACATGTTAAATTGTGAGACTGTAAGCATGCAAATGTACTTCAATGTCATTTTTGTATGCATGTTTGAAATGAACTACAACATCTCTATTGTTGCAAAACCTGCTGTATAGATTATGGTTATTATTAAGTGCATGCATTAATGTTTACACACAGGTTTAATGGAGCAGAATGCCTTTTGCCACGACAGCAATCTACATGTAATTTGAAGTAGTACAAAGTAGTACAAGTGCCTGTGTGTGTGTGTGTGTGTGTGTGTGTGTGTGTGTGTGTGTGTGTCCAACAAGATGCAGGTGCTGACTGTGCAATATCAAGATTAGGGTCTGCACACACTTGCCCACCTTCTGTCGCTGTTTGCCTGCGCTGAATATTTAAATAGGGTTGTTGTGCCTTTCAGAGGGACAGCTGGGCTTTTTGTGCACTGCTTTAGTCACACGGTTAAATACTGCAATCACTGCACACGCAGGCCAATTAAGTCTGTGTACTTTTGCAGTATCAAGTTGGCAGTTACATTTTGCTGTATGATAGGGTACATTATTGTAGCTGTGTGTGTGTGTGAGAGAGAGAGAGACTCCTAGGAGGAATGACCACTGTAATACTGCTAATTATAGTGATTTGGGTCATTTAAATGGTCCTGATAGGAGGCCTCATTCAGATAGCACAAAGGTCTGAAAGTCACAAAACCCCTAAATATGAAAATAGATGGCTTTAGTTCAAGAAAAAGAGTCGTTGTGCACACTTGAAATGTCAAGTGCATCTACAGAAGGTAAAGTTGTATTTTTGCCTCATTCCTGCGGGAATCCTGCGTATAACTAAAGCATTAAAGTACCGGTATTGTCAGTAAGTGTTGGTGACGAACGCCAAGATGTAAAGATGGCAGACTTGATGCAGGAAAAGATTATTTTAATGTCAAAAATGCAGGGAAAACACAAACAAGAATACAGGATTCAAGGAAAACTGGAGACAACAAACAGTCTACAGCAGGGGTGTCAAAGTCAAATACAAAGTGGGCCAAAGTTTAAAACTGAACAAAGCCGCGGGCCAAGGTTGAACAAATTAACCTTTTAATAGTGACCCAAACAAGTTTTGCATTGAATATTGAACAAGCAAGGCTTATATGACTTTATAGTGACATGCAAAATCGAGTTTCAAATAATAATAATAATAATTAAAAAATATCAATGGCATATCAAATACAATTTAAATAACAATTTAATGCCTCTTTTCTATTTGCAGCCCTCTGAGGTAAATATCAACATTAACTTTTTCCACGGGCTAATACATTAGAAAATAAAATAACAATGAATAAACCAACCATTCAGGACTTTAAACTGCTCAGTTTGCAACACACTGATCTAATCTGATGTGCCCAAGCCAGATACCTGCCATCTTTTCTTGGATGCTAGTTCATTAATGTCGGGGCTCAGGCTTTAAGCTGAGGCAACCTTCATTATCGAACAAAGTTGTTCATCAGTCATTATACCTCGTAGCCAGTGTTGGGTTAGTTACTGAAAACCAGTAACTAGTTACAGTTACTAGTTACTTTATTTCAAAAGTAACTCAGTTACTAACTCAGTTACTTAAACCAAAAAGTAATGCGTTACTGTGAAAAGTAACTATTTAGTTACTTATATATTTTTTATTTTATTTTTTTAAGGCCCCATTTAATGCCCTTTTAGCCTTCATTTCAGTACTGTTATTGCACTGGAGAATAATACAATCTGTTGATCAACTTGACATGCATTTGCATCACTGAACTCTGCTAAGCAATGTGCTCTACATACAACACACAAAGACAAAGATATGTTTTAAAGGGCCAATTTGTTTCAGACCAGAACAAATTGACAAAACTATTTTAAATAGCTGCAACTTAACATACATAAGTAACAAACAGCATAATAACAACATAGCTGTAAAACAAGAAAGGCACACACTACATACATAAAGCCTAACCAGGCGTTTTCTCAAGGAATTCTGAAATAAAATCATGTCTGAAGCCCAGAACACTCTACACATTTCCCCACTTAGTTTAGAGAAAAGGAAATATTAGCCTGGCCCACTAGTATCCCTCTTTAGGTTTGTGAACTTTATGGTCTAAACATTTAGAGTGACGTGATAATCAAACACTCTAAAAGTTTAAAATGAAAGAGTATATAAGAGAATTGACAGTGTGTGTGTACCTTCAGTGTGCAGTGCCTCATTAAAATCCAGCCGCTGTTGGAGTTGGAGGTGAGTGTGTGTCTCTTTACTAGCTTCGTCGAAGCATGTTGTTTTTGTCGCTGTTTCAGCATATTTGAAACTTACATTCAGCTAAAATGTTCTTTTCTTTGTGGTCGATAAAAGAAACGTACTGAAAATATCTCCATTTTAAGAAACTCGGCTTCGGGGTTCGCCATGACGTCTTGATAGTAGACACAGACACGCCCCCTCCCACACACACACACTCACACACACACACACACGTACACACAGACAGCGCGCGGCCACCTCTTTTTTGTCGCCTCTTCAGCAGCGCTGCAACACTCAGATCTTCCCAATTTCTAGCCGATACTACATAAAAAATAACGCAAAATAACGCAGTAACGCATCATGTAGTAACGGTAACGGAGTTACTGAATATAAAAAATAACGCGTTAGATTACTAGTTACCGCCGATAGTAACGGCGTTACAGTAACGCGTTACTTTGTAACGCGTTAGTCCCAACACTGCTCGTAGCCCACCCGGACAACAGTCTTGGGGGCGTGCCTTAAAGGCACTGCGTATAACGTCCTCGACAGCTTGTCGTCACGTCTGCTTTTCATCCATTCTAACAACGTGGCGGCCCAGTCACAAGATATGTGCGGCTTCTGTACGCACACACACATGAATGCATCGCATACTTGACCAACAGCGATACAGGTTACACTGAGGGTGACCGTATAAATAACTTTAACACTGTTAGAAATATGCGCCACACTGGGAATCCACACCAAACAAGAATGACAAACACATTTTGGGAAAACATCCGCACTGTAACACAACATAAATACAACAAAACAAATACCCAGAATCCCATGCAGCCCTAACTCTTCCGGGCTGCAATATACCCCCCCGTCCGTCCGTGCGTCGGTTGAGGTGGGCGGGGTTGGGGGGACGGGGTTTGGTGGTAGCGAGGGTGTATATTGCAGCCCGGAAGAGTTAGGGCTGCATGGGATTCTGGGTATTTGTTTTGTTATGTTTGTCAGAGTTTGTAGGTGACGAACCCCAAGATGCAGAGAAGGCGGAAGGCATTGTACGAGAAAACATGATTTAATTATACACTAAGGCAAAACAACAAACGAAAAGGTAACAAAAGGCGCGCACAAGGCGGAGAACAAACTTGGCTATGAACTAAAATAGCACAGAGGCTAACTGTGGACAAGAAACCAAAAACACTTACTGTGACACGAAGGAACTAGGACATGAGCAGAGTGAAACCCAAAGTAGACAGAGCTACAACGACAAGTATTAAGAACAACGACACGACAGGTAGGAACGACAATGATCCAGCCATGACTGGAGGAGAAGGCAGGTTTAAATAGTAGCTGGCTGATTGACACCAGGTGTGGCCAGGTGCCAATCAGCCACAGCTGAGGGGAAGCAGCACTCAGGGAGACACTCAGGAAATGAAGACAAAATAAAAGCGCTGACAGGAAACTAAGACAAACACAGAGAAAAAACTAAAACAGTCAAACTGTCAGGGACAAGCCTGACAATGTTTATGTTGTGTTATGGTGCGGATGTTCTCCCAAAATGTGTTTGTCATTCTTGTTTGGTGTGGATTCACAGTGTGGCACATATTTCTAACAGTGTTAAAGTTATTTATACGGGCCCCCTCAGTGTAACCTGTATCGCTGTTGGTCAAGTATGCGTTGCATTCACGTGTGTGTGCGTTCAGAAGCCGCACATATTATGTGACCGGGCCAGCATTCGTTGGACTGGGTGAAAAGCGGACCTGACGATTTTTGGGAGGGGCACTGAAATTTGAGAGTCTCCCGGGAGGGTTGGCAAGTATGACAAGAATGAGAATTAGCGGTGAATGCGCTGAATATAATCGGCGGGCCAGCTCTAGTGTTAATTGGCCTCAAGGGCCAAGTGAAATTACACGGCGGGCCAGAGTTTGACACCCATGGTCTACAGCATACAATCCTCCAGCCCTGACTGGAGGGCGACGCAGGTATAAATAGTAGCCTGATTGGCAATTGCCACCAGGTGTGCCAGGCTGCCAATCAGCGACAGGTGAGGGAATCAGGCGCTCAGGGAGACGTGCAGGAACTAGAACCAAAATAAGAGTGCTGGCAGGAAATAAAACGCAAACACAGAGGAAAATTCTCTGGATAGTCCCACTCTTTAGTGGGACTATCCAGGACTAGTTGCAGTGTGCTCAAACAATGCAGAGGTAGCATATATGAGCAGATAATACTGTATTATCTCTTTACTTTTCCGACCTACCAGGTCTTATCAGGTCGGTAGTTTATTCTCCATGCATTCGTCACTAATTCTTTAAGTGATGGATGAGGTATACAACTTACCATGTCTTTGATCTGTATGTGTATAACAAGTATTTGTGTCATGGTTCATGTGTGTTGGAGTATGTGCACTCTGCCAGACTGTCACGGCGGGATGATTAAATTACCCGACTGTCTGTCGGGAATTAGGTATTCGGACGTGTGGGGGGTTTGAATATGCTTCCTGATGGGTCTCAGGATGAAGTCATCGTCTGTCCAGACAGAGCAATCAGAGCACACCCTTCCAGTACGTGCGTCGTTATAGTATAGTGCGCCCTATGGACAATGATGGCTCTGATTTATAATCCGTTTTAAAAATAGACTGCACAGCTCAGCAAGTATGGTCTGAATATCAACACTATAATTTAAAATGGTGTTTAAAGAAACCTCCACATAACCTTCTTTATCCTCAGAGATGTGATGTAATACTGTGTGTGTGTGCGTTTGTGTGCGTGTGTGTGTGTGTGTGTGCGTGTGTGTGCGTGTAATGATGAGTCATACAGATCAGGTGACATCATGCAGAATTCAAGTCGGATCTTTAACATTCTTAAATGTCATACAACAAGTGTGAAACGTGAACAACAAAAAATATGTACACTGTAAAAAAAACAAAAACTAGATTTTATGGTAAAAAAAACCTAAAAGCTTTTACGATAAGATTTACGGTGGATTTTACACTGAATTAATGTAAATGGAAAACCGGTAATACTTTTATTTTACAATAAAATTCTGGCAACTCAGATGCCAGTTTTCCACTGTAAAATCTACGGTCATTTTTTTTTTTTTTTTGTACAAAATAGTACCACATGTATTTTTACAGTAAAACTCTGGTGACTAAACTACCAATTTTTTAACCCTGAATTCTACCGCCATTTTTACACTGCATAACTGTTAATGGAAAAACAGTACCATCATTCATTCACTAGAATAATACATAATGTTGTATGTAGAGAACATTCAAACACTTTATTTATTAAATCAAAATGTGTGGAGTTTGCATGTTCTCCCCGTGACTGCGTGGGTTCCCTCCGGGTACTCCGGCTTCCTCCCACCTCCAAAGACATGCACCTGGGGATAAGTTGATTGGCAACACTAAATTGGCCCTAGTGTGTGAATGTTGTCTGTCTATCTGTGTTGGCCCTGCAATGAGGTGGCGACTTGTCCAGGGTGTACACCACCTTCTGCCCGATTGTAGCTGAGATAGGCTCCAGCGCCCCCGCAACCCCAAAGGGAATAAGCGATAGAAAATGGATGGATGGAAAAATATTGAAATTCTATGATTTTGGTGCATTGGAAAACAGCTAAAATTATGTTCAAATAAATCATAACCTTCTACATTGTACTTTTTTGATTGATTGAAACTTTTATTAGTAGATTGCACAGTTCAGTACATATTCTGTACAATTGACCACTAAATGGTAACACCCCAATAAGTTTTTCAACTTGTTTAAGTCGGGGTCCACGTAAATCAATTCATGGTACAAATATATACTATCATCATAATACAGTCATCACACAAGTTAATCATCAGAGTATATACATTTAATTATTTACATTATTTACAATCCGGGGGGTGGGATGTGGAGGGTTTGGTTGATATCAGCACTTTAGTCATCAACAATTGCATCATCAGAGAAATGGACATTGAACTATGATCCACTTTAAAGGTGACAGAGCTTTCGCCGCTGCTGCTCCCAAGCTCTGGAACGACCTACCTCTGAGGGTTAGACAGGCCTCCTCTCTTCCTGTTTTTAAATCTCTCTTAAAAACATACTTTTATTCCATGGCTTTTAACACTGAGTGATATCCATCCTGCTATGGCGCCCCATAATACACCTGCTGTGAACCTGTTTTTATGTTCTATTTATTTAAGTATTTATTTTTTATCGTGCTCTGTTTGTGTTGTGTTGTGTTTGCTCGGTTCTCGTATTATCTTTTAACCTGCCCATTGTACAGCACTTTGGCTACCCCTGTGGTCAATTTTAAATGTGCTTTATAAATAAAGTTGATTTGATTTGAAACAGAGTAGGTCTGACTTGGTAGGATATGTACAGCGAGCAGTGAACATAGTGAGTTCAGAAAGCATAAGAACAAGTATATACATTTGATTATTTACATTTGATTATTTACAATCCGGGGATGTGGAAGGGGGAGGATGTTAGTCAAGGGTTGATTTTGCCTGGAGGTGTTCTTTTAGTGCGGTTTTGAAGGAGGATAGAGATGCCCTTTCTTTTACACCTGTTGGGAGTGCATTCCATATTGATGTGGCATAGAAGGAGAATGAGTTAAGACCTTTGTTAGATCGAAATCTGGGTTTAACGTGGTTAGTACAACAGTTCTTCTCAACAAAAGAGGAGAAATATAACCTAACATAAAACACTTACATGCAAGTACAACACTTAAAACCTTTAGCATATCAGTATGTGGAATTAAATTATGAAATGGATTAAGCAAAGACGTCAAACAATGTTCCACTATGATCCACTTTAAGAAGCTGTTCAAACTACAAGTGTTTACAAAGTACAAACGTCTTGAACTTATTGAAAATAAGACATTATTTATCTCATTATGTGAATCATAACTGACTTCACTATTTATATAAAGAACGGTTGTATTCAGAAGTAATTCATGTACATTGTGCACAAATGGACGTGAACATGTTATTACTGGAATAACTACGAGGTAGAAAAGGGGTAGGATTAAATAAGCTCGGCTTCTTCCTACTCCTTTTCGGACATGTTGTAAATAAAAAAGATAATATGGAATGCATCATATTGAAATTGTATACGTGTTCGAAAAAAACTTCAACCAACCAACCATTGTTATTTTTTTACAGTAAAATTCTACTAACTGAGCTCCTGTTGTTGTTTTTACAGTTCATTTCTGTAAATGGCAACTAAGATGCAAGTTCATTTTGATAAAATCTCCTTTTTTTTTTTTTTTTTTAACTCCGCACTGTACAACAATTAATCAATACATTTAACGGTAAAAGTGTGGTAGATCCATTACCAGAATTGTACTATAAATGTATAAGTGTTTTTTTACACAGAATTACTGTAAATTGAAAAATGCTACTGTACCACTTCTAATTTTCCGGTGAAATTCTTGCTACTGAGCTCACATAGTTTTTTACTGTAGACTCGATGATGTTTTTTTTTGTTGTTGTTTTTTTTTTTACAGTGCATTACAGTACAGGCAAAACTAGTACCACTTTTATCTTAACGATAAGATTCCGGTGACTGAGCTGCAGTTTAGTACTGTAAAAACTACAGATTTATTTACAGTGCACTGTAAAAAAAACAAACAGTAGATTTTGAGGTAAAAACTGTCTGCTCAGTAAAATTTGCGGTGGTTTTTACACCGAATTACTGTAAATTAAAAAGACAGTGCTTTTATTTTTACGGTAAAATTCTGGCGACTGAACTGCCAGTTTACCGTAAAATCTACAGGTGTTGTTTTGACAGTGCATCACTGTTATTGAAAAAACGTACCACTTTTATTTTTAAAGTAAAATTCTGGCAACTGATTTGTCAGTTTCTTATCATAAAATCACAGTTTAGAATACAGTTCTTCACTGTAAAAAAAAATCTCTCTATTTTACCCTAACATAATTTTTCCGTAAAATTTACTGTGGTTTTTACACGGAATTACTGTAAATTGAAAATTGTTACCACTGTTATTTGTGCGGTGAAATTACTTTGTAAAAAAACTGAGCTGCTGTTATGTCTACAGGGGAAGAAGACGGCACAGACAGCAGGGACGTCGTTTAGCTCTATATTTATTTACATACAATAATATGAGGTGTGAACTAAACCAAATATGTGTATGGTGTGGGACTATGTGTGGGAATTAAATGTTTAGTGTTACCAGTAGTGTTGAGCGAGAGGCGGAAGTCCAAAGAGGGGCAAGGCTGGCTCGAAGGTCCGTGAGCAGGCAGAAAGTCGGGGGCAATAGAGAGGTGTCAAAGTCTGTGTCCAGGCGGGAGATCGAGATCTAAAAGAGGCAGCCAGAGAACCAGAGGGGAACACAGGGAAACGAGACACACAGCTCGTAACGCGGGAATGGAGGCAAGCTGCTGGAAGACGACAAGGAGGGCACGAGACCAATCAACACGGATGGGGAGAAACACAGAAAGTGAATATGAATATAGCTTGTAGAATTTCAGCTTATTATACAGGAACAGGTAGCTACGTTCTGGCCCAGGATAGCAGGTTGCTCTGGCTTAAGAAGACAGGTCCTCTCATCAGCGACAGGTGCGTGCATTGCAGATGATTGAATGCAGGCGCTTGCTGCAGCCAGAGTGGCGAGCGCCTGGTGCGCTCTTGGAGGTGTCCATGCCTTGGGCACTAATACACCCCCATACCATCACAGATGCTAGCTTTTGAACTTTGCTCCTATAACAATCCGGATGGTTCTTTTCCTCTTTGGTCCGGAGGACACGACATCCACAGTTTCCAAAAAAAATTTGAAATGTGGACTCGTCAGACCACAGAACACTTTCCCACTTTGCATCAGTCCATCTTAGATGAGCTCGGGCCCAGCGAAGCCGGCTGCATTTCTGGGTGTTGTTGATAAATGGCTTTCGCTTTGCATAGTAGAGTTTTAACTTGCACTTACATATGTAGCGACAAACTGTAGTTACTGACAGTGGTTTTTTGAAGTGTTCCTGAGCCCATGTGGTGATATCCTTTACACGCTGATGTCGCTTTTTGATGCAGTACCGCCTGAGGGATCGAAGGTCCGTAATATCATCGCTTACGTGCAGTGAATTCTCCAGATTCTCTGAATCTTTCGATGATATTACAGACCGGAGATGGTGAAATCCCTAAATTCCTTGCAATAGCTCGTTGAGAAATGTTGTTCTTAAACTGTTGGACAATTTTCTCACGCATTTCTTCACAAAGTGGTGACCTTCTCCCCATCCTTGTTTGTGAATGACTGAGCATTTCATGGAAGCTGCTTTTATACCCAATCATGGCACCCACCTGTTCCCAATTAGCCCGTTCACCTGTGGGATGTTCCAAATAAGTGTTTGATGAGCATTCCTCAACTTTCTCAGTCTTTTTTGCCACTTGTGCCAGCTTCTTTGAAACATGTTGCGGGCATCAAATTCCAAATGAGCTAATATTTGCAAAAAACAACAAAGGTTTCCAGTTCGAACGTTAAATATCTTGTCTTTGCAGTCTATTGAATTGAATATAAGTTAAAAAGGATTTGCAAATCATTGTATTCTGTTTTTATTTACCATTTACGCAATGTGCCATCTTCACTGGTTTTTTGTTTTTTTTTTACATACCGGTAGTTGCACAAGTGTTAAAAGAAGCTAACTACTGTGGCACCATCAACACGTCACCTAGATTGCCTGTTGGGATACGTTATTGTCGTCAGTAACCACGCATTTGCAGTCATTTCAGTAGAAGCAGATTAATATTGCAGCCTTTTTTTTTTATTGGATTTGGTGTACCTAATGTTGTGGCCCGTGAGTATCTGTCCGAAAGAGCAACACACACACACACACACACACACACACACACACACACACACACACACACACACACACACTTGCAGCGTCAGGGTAAGTGGAGGAGGAGAGGTGAAGGAGAGAGTGAATTTAAGAGTTGAGGCCCGATGACAAAGCAAAGTTCTGTTCTGTACGCTCACTAAAGTATCAATCCAAAAAGAGAGAGAGGTCACCCTGTTGTCATGGTAATAAGAATCTAACTGTGTGTGCGTGTGTGCGGTGCACATTTGCATGAGTTGTTTTGGGGCCGGTGGCTTTTGGCCATGTAATTATTAACAACAGCAGCCCCCAAGCCACCCGCCTCCCCTCGCCCCCTGTCTTTTTTTTTTTCACTCTGGGGATTTTCCCGGCAAAATCTGCACAGCCGTGGTATTTAGGCTATTGACTTCTATGCAAGACCTCCAGGGGAATATGTTGATTGCCTTTGATTTATGCATCCGGGAGTACCAGTCGGGTGATGTTTTTAGCTGGGTGCAGGTCATACAGGAAGTGTGGCAGAGGATGTTGTGGTTTGCCTGGTTTTGTCAGTGTAAAATACACTAAATTGCCAAAAGTGTCAGAATAATTGTATCTAAGTTATCACAAAACTTTGTGTTTCAATGAGTTCCCGGCGAGAAGACAAAAAGCTGTCTTTGATCCTACCAAGAAGAAGGCTTGTAAAACTCCACTGTGTAGGATGGGAAGCAACATGAAGGTGTCCTGTTTCTTTCATGTACTGTAATCAACAGAAAGATATTGTCTTGACCCGAGATCTACAAAGCGAAGAGGAAGCAGGACCTGACTCCCCTACAGGGACCTCTTCTTTGAACTGTTTTACGATCTTTTCTGTGAACTGTTTTACGACCTTTTCTGTGAACTGTTGTAATCAAAGGCGATGGCTGTTTACGACCCCCGTCCCTTAGAAACAGCTGTTGCCATGTAATCAGGGAAAGTCCAAATAAAAGAGGAGGCGTACAATCTTTCGCCAGAGCGTAATGCCACTGTACAGGGGTACAGATGCAGGGGCGCCGCTCAGGATTTTGGGCCCCATGAAAAGAATCTTTACAGGGCCCCCAACGCAGTGTCATTATTTTTTCTGTATTATAATTTCATCATCATTAGGGGCCTCTCTGGGCCCCCCTCCATCATGGGCCCCTAGAATCCGTCTCCTTTACCCCCCCTTTTCGGCGCCCCTGTACAGATGTACACGTTTACACACTGATGTCGCTTTTTTATGCAGTACCGCCTGAGGATATCACCACATGGGCTCAGGAACACTTTAGAAAACCACTGTCAGTAACTACAGTTCGTTGCTACATCTGTAAGTTCAAGTTAAAACTTTTATCAACAACACCCAGAAACGCCGCCGGCTTCGCTGGTCCCGAGCTCATCTAAGATGGACTGATGCAAAGTGGAAAAGTGTTCTCTTGGTCTGACGAGTCCACATTTCAAATTGTTTTTCGAAACTGTGAACGTTGTTGTGTCCTCTGGACCAAATAGGAAAAGAACCATCTAGACTGTTATAGGCGCAAAGTTCAAAAGCCAGCATCTGTGATGGTATGGGAGTGTATTAGTGCCCAACACATGGGTAACTTACACATCTGTGAAGGCGCCATTAATGCTGAAAGTTACATACAGGTTTTGGAGCAACATATGTTGCCATCCAAGCAACGTCTTTTTCATGGACTCCCCTGCTTATTTCAGCAACACGATGCCAAGCCACATTCTGCACGTGTTACAACAGCGTGGTTTTGTAGTAAAAGAGTACGGGTACTAGACTGGCCCGCCTGCAGTCCAGACCTGTCTCCCATTGAAAATGTGTGGCGCAATATGAAGCCTAAAATACGACAACGGAGACCTTGGACTGTTGAACAACTTTAGCTGTACAGTAAGCAAGAATGGGAAAGAATTCCACCTGAAAAGCTTAAAAAATTGGTCTCCTCAGTTCCCAAACGTTTTCTGTGTGTTGTTAAAAGGAAAGGCCATGTAACACAGTGGTAAAAATGCCCCTGTGACAACTTTTTTGCAATGTGTTGTTGCCATTAAATTCTAAGTCAATGATTATTTGCCAAAAAAAAATCAAGTTTCTCAGTTCGAACATTAAATATCTTGTTTTTGGAGTCTATTAAATTTGAAAAGGATTCGTAAATCATCGTATTCTGTTTTTATTTACGAATTACACAACGTACCAACTTCACTGGTTTTGGGTTTTGTACTTTTTGAAATCAAAGGTCCATGTAATTTGATGCATGTTTTGTAATTAGACGAATTAATGGGAAATTTATGATGAATGACCAATTTACCATGCATAATTAAAATATGCAAACCTTCCGATTGGAAATCGAATCAGGAACCACTGCCTTACAAGACTCGTACTAATGCAGCGAGCCACCAGTTATACTGAGGATCTCCGGGGAAACTTCCCATTATAGTTTTATTAGTGACGGAGCAGTAAGGGGTTGGGAAAACATATACATGAAAAGTTCTGCCACTCAGTGTCTTAGTGGTTAGAGTGTCCGCCCTGAGATTGGTAGGTTGTGAGTTCAAACCCCGGCCGAGTCATACCAAAGACTATAAAAATGGGACCCATTACCTCCCTGCTTGGCACTCAGCATCAAGGGTTGGAATTGGGGGTTAAATCACCAAAAATGATTCCCGGGCGCGGCACCGTTGTTGCTCACTGCTCCCCTTACCTCCCAGGGGTGAACAAGGGGATGGGGCAAATGCAGAGGACAAATTTCACCTAATGTGTGTGTGACAATCATTGGTACTTTAACTTAACATTTTACATGCACTTCTTCACGCAAAACGGGGCCCCCTATGGATTGGGGGTCCCCAGCAAGACGATGCCAAGCCACATTCTGCACATGTTACAACAGTGTAGTTTTGTAGTAAAAGAGTACGGGTACTAGACTGGCCCGCCTGCAGTCCAGACCTGTCTCCCATTGAAAATGTGTGGCGCATTATGAAGCGTAAAATACGACAACTGAGACCCCGGACTGTTGAACAACTTTAGCTGTACAGTAAGCAAGAATGGGAAAGAATTCCACCTGAAAAGCTTAAAAAATTGGTCTCCTCAGTTCCCAAACATTTACTGAGTGTTGTTAAAAGGAAAGGCCATGTAACACAGTGGTAAAAATGCCCCTGTGACAACTTTTTTGCAATGTGTTGTTGCCATTAAATTCTAAGTCAATGATTATTTGCAAAAAAAAAAATCAAGTTTCTCAGTTCGAACATTAAATATCTTGTTTTTGGAGTCTATTAAATTTGAAAAGGATTCGTAAATCATCGTATTCTGTTTTTATTTACGAATTACACAACGTACCAACTTCACTGGTTTTGGGTTTTGTACTTTTTGAAATCAAAGGTCCATGTAATTTGATGCATGTTTTGTAATTAGACGAATTAATGGGAAATTTATGATGAATGACCAATTTACCATGCATAATTAAAATATGCAAACCTTCCGATTGGAAATCGAATCAGGAACCACCGCCTTACAAGACTCGTACTAATGCAGCGAGCCACCAGTTATACTGAGGATCTCCGGGGAAACTTCCCATTATACCGTATTTTCCGCACCATAAGGCGCCCTGGGTTAAAAGCCGCGCCTTCAATGAACGGCATATTTCAAAACTTTGTCCACCAATAAGCCGCCCCGTGTTGTAAGCCGCATCTAACTGCGCTAAAGGAATGTCAAAAAAACAGTCAGATAGGTCAGTCAAACTTTAATAATATATTAAAAACCAGCGTTCTAACAACTCTGTTCACTCCCAAAATGTACGCAAATGTGCAATCACAAACATACGTATATCAACATGGACAGAGCTGCGTGAAAAAAGCCACCCAGCCTCTTCGCGTAAACTTAAACTTACCTTAACCACTCGCTCATCTTTTCTTCATCCATCCCTTCGAGTTAGCTTTTATGATGACGCCGGCTGGAAAGGTCTCTTTTGGCAAGGTCTTCCTTTTGAATATCACCATGGGTGGAAGTTTCAGGCCATTAGCATGGCAAGCTAGAACCACAGTGAAGGACGACTTCTCATTCCCTGTGGTGCGAATATTCACCGTACGTGCTCCCGTTGTATCCACAGTGCGGTTCACAGGAATATCAGTTGCTGTGAAATAGTAATCCGTGTGAGGATGGAGAGATTGCGTCTTTTCATGAACCGGATCCTTGTCGCTTAGTAGGAGCCATTTTGTGGTCTTTACAGATGTAAACAGGAAATGAAACGTACGGTGATATCCGCGCGTTTTTTCTTCTTCTTCCGGGGCGGGTGGTTGCTTACAGTAGAAGAAGAAGCGCTTCCTGTTCTATGGGGGCGGGTGCTTACCTTGGCGGTTGCTTGCGTAGAAGAAGAAGCGCTTCCTGTTCTACCGGGAAAAAAGATGGCGGCTGTTTACCTAAGTTGCGAGATCGAAACTTTATGAAAATGAATCTTAATATTTATCCATATATAAAGCGCACCGGGTTAAAAGCCGCACTGTCAGCTTTTGAGTAAATTTGTGGTTTTTAGGTGCGGCTAATGGTGCGGAAAATACGGTAGTTTTATTAGTGACGGAGCAGTAAGGGGTTGGGAAAACATATACATGAAAAGTTCTGCCACTCAGTGTCTTAGTGGTTAGAGTGTCCGCCCTGAGATTGGTAGGTTGTGAGTTCAAACCCCGGCCGAGTCATACCAAAGACTATAAAAATGGGACCCATTACCTCCCTGCTTGGCACTCAGCATCAAGGGTTGGAATTGGGGGTTAAATCACCAAAAATGATTCCCGGGCGCGGCACCGTTGTTGCTCACTGCTCCCCTTACCTCCCAGGGGTGAACAAGGGGATGGGACAAATGCAGAGGACAAATTTCACCTAATGTGTGTGTGACAATCATTGGTACTTTAACTTAACATTTTACATGCGCTTCTTCACGCAAAACGGGGCCCCCTAGGGATCGGGGGTCCCTCCACACAGTGATCTAAATGTCATTAAAATGTATATTTCGAATAAATAGGGGTTTATTCCGCCTTCTTCTAAGAGAGTTTGTCTATTCCTGTATGCCTAACAACAACAAAAAGAGAGGGCCCGCTGTTGTGGAAGATGGGAGGCACATACATAATAAGCGTACAGAAGGCCCCACTTTTACCTCCAGGGCTCAAGGGAGGAGAAGGAGGAGGAGGAGGCTGAGCTTTCACAAAGCCGCACCCCAAAGAGGCCTCACCCTGCTGGGCAGACAGTGGCGGCTGCACCTGGCTCCTGCAGCCTGGCGCTCATAAAGGGAGCGTTGGGGCGACAGACTTCGACCCAAACGAAGTGCACACGGACTCGTGAACACTGTGCACATTAACCATCTGTCTGCTTCTTTACTGCATCTGGACAAAGTCATGTCTTTGGGGACCTTGTATGTTTTTTTTATGCCATGTCAAATTTGTCCTGTTGGAGTCACACGGTTTCATTTTTCAGCCCACAGGGGGGCGAGCTGCCAGTTGAAGGGGCGGAGCCTTTTTTCTGAGAGATCATTGAGAATAATTAGCCCTCCTCCTGCGGACTGCTCGCTCCTTAGGGCTGATTTAGACATCGCTTCATGGCTGAACTGGTCACTTAGTTGATGTTCTGTGCACACATGCACGCAACTTCTTCTTGCCCGCAGTCTCCTCTTGGATAAAACCGAGAAGTAAATATAGAAAACAATCATTCCCTTCCATCGTTATTTTCCAGTGTGTCTTCTGAAGACTGATGAATTCAGTGCGTATCTTGCTGCCCTCACTCTCTTCTTGGATAAAACCGAGAAGTAAATATAGAAAACAATCATTCCCTTCCATCGTTATTTTCCAGTGTGTCTTCTGAAAACTAATGAATTCAGTGCGTATCTTGCTGCCCTCAGTCTCTTCTTGGATAAAACCGAGAAGTAAATATAGAAAATAATCATTCCCTTCCATTGTTATTTTCCAGTGTGTCTTCTGAAGACTGATGAATTCAGTGCGTATCTTGCTGCCCTCAGTCTCCTCTTGGATAAAACCGAGAAGTAAATATAGAAAATATTCATTCCCTTCCATCGTTATTTTCCAGTGTGTCTTCTGAAAACTAATGAATTCAGTGCGTATCTTGCTGCCCTCAGTCTCCTCTTGGATAAAACCGAGAAGTAAATATAGAAAATATTCATTCCCTTCCATTGTTATTTTCCAGTGTGTCTTCTGAAGACTGATGAATTCAGTGCGTATCTTGCTGCCCTCACTCTCTTCTTGGATAAAACCGAGAAGTAAATATAGAAAATAATCATTCCCTTCCATTGTTATTTTCCAGTGTGTCTTCTGAAGACTGATGAATTCAGTGCGTATCTTGCTGCCCTCAGTCTCCTCTTGGATAAAACCGAGAAGTAAATATAGAAAACAATCATTCCCTTCCATTGTTATTTTCCAGTGTGTCTTCTGAAGACTGATGAATTCAGTGCGTATCTTGCTGCCCTCAGTCTCCTCTTGGATAAAACCGAGAAGTAAATATAGAAAATATTCATTCCCTTCCATCGTTATTTTCCAGTGTGTCTTCTGAAAACTAATGAATTCAGTGCGTATCTTGCTGCCCTCAGTCTCCTCTTGGATAAAACCAAGAAGTAAATATAGAAAATAATCATTCCCTTCCATTGTTATTTTCCAGTGTGTCTTCTGAAGACTGATGAATTCAGTGCGTATCTTGCTGCCCTCAGTCTCCTCTTGGATAAAACCGAGAAGTAAATATAGAAAATATTCATTCCCTTCCATTGTTATTTTCCAGTGTGTCTTCTGAAGACTGATGAATTCAGTGCGTATCTTGCTGCCCTCACTCTCTTCTTGGATAAAACCGAGAAGTAAATATAGAAAATAATCATTCCCTTCCATTGTTATTTTCCAGTGTGTCTTCTGAAGACTGATGAATTCAGTGCGTATCTTGCTGCCCTCAGTCTCCTCTTGGATAAAACCGAGAAGTAAATATAGAAAATATTCATTCCCTTCCATTGTTATTTTCCAGTGTGTCTTCTGAAGACTGATGAATTCAGTGCGTATCTTGCTGCCCTCAGTCTCCTCTTGGATTAAACCGAGAAGTAAATATAGAAAATAATCATTCCCTTCCATTGTTATTTTCCAGTGTGTCTTCTGAAGACTGATGAATTCAGTGCGTATCTTGCTGCCCTCAGTCTCCTCTTGGATAAAACCGAGAAGTAAATATAGAAAATAATCATTCCCTTCCATTGTTATTTTCCAGTGTGTCTTCTGAAGACTGATGAATTCAGTGCGTATCTTGCTGCCCTCAGTCTCCTCTTGGATTAAACCGAGAAGTAAATATAGAAAACAATCATTCCCTTCCATTGTTATTTTCCAGTGTGTCTTCTGAAGACTGATGAATTCAGTGCGTATCTTGCTGCCCTCAGTCTCCTCTTGGATAAAACCGAGAAGTAAATATAGAAAATAATCATTCCCTTCCATTGTTATTTTCCAGTGTGTCTTCTGAAGACTGATGAATTCAGTGCGTATCTTGCTGCCCTCAGTCTCCTCTTGGATTAAACCGAGAAGTAAATATAGAAAATAATCATTCCCTTCCATTGTTATTTTCCAGTGTGTCTTCTGAAGACTGATGAATTCAGTGCGTATCTTGCTGCCCTCAGTCTCCTCTTGGATTAAACCGAGAAGTAAATATAGAAAATAATCATTCCCTTCCATTGTTATTTTCCAGTGTGTCTTCTGAAGACTGATGAATTCAGTGCGTATCTTGCTGCCCTCAGTCTCCTCTTGGATTAAACCGAGAAGTAAATATAGAAAATAATCATTCCCTTCCATTGTTATTTTCCAGTGTGTCTTCTGAAGACTGATGAATTCAGTGCGTATCTTGCTGCCCTCAGTCTCCTCTTGGATTAAACCGAGAAGTAAATATAGAAAATAATCATTCCCTTCCATTGTTATTTTCCAGTGTGTCTTCTGAAGACTGATGAATTCAGTGCGTATCTTGCTGCCCTCAGTCTCCTCTTGGATTAAACCGAGAAGTAAATATAGAAAACAATCATTCCCTTCCATTGTTATTTTCCAGTGTGTCTTCTGAAGACTGATGAATTCAGTGCGTATCTTGCTGCCCTCAGTCTCCTCTTGGATTAAACCGAGAAGTAAATATAGAAAACAATCATTCCCTTCCATTGTTATTTTCCAGTGTGTCTTCTGAAGACTGATGAATTCAGTGCGTATCTTGCTGCCCTCAGTCTCCTCTTGGATTAAACCGAGAAGTAAATATAGAAAACAATCATTCCCTTCCATCGTTATTTTCCAGTGTGTCTTCTGAAAACTAATGAATTCAGTGCGTATCTTGCTGCCCTCAGTCTCCTCTTGGATAAAACCGAGAAGTAAATATAGAAAATAATCATTCCCTTCCATTGTTATTTTCCAGTGTGTCTTCTGAAGACTGATGAATTCAGTGCGTATCTTGCTGCCCTCAGTCTCCTCTTGGATAAAACCAAGAAGTAAATATAGAAAACAATCATTTCCTTCCATTGTTATTTTCCAGTGTGTCTTCTGAAGACTGATGAATTCAGTGCGTACCTTGCTGCCCTCAGTCTCCTCTTGGATGCAATCGGACTCAATACTAAGAAGTAAATACAGTTTTTCTCCATTGGTTTATGTTTGTTAGTATCTTTCTTTCCAACTGATGAATTTGATAAACACAACTGGCCTGGGGCAGCACGGTGGAAGAGGGGTTAGTGCGTCTCACTCACAATACGAAGGTCCTGAGTAGTCCTGAGTTCAATCCCGGGCTCGGGATCTTTCTGTGTGGAGTTTGCATGTTCTCCCCGTGACTGCGTGGGTTCCCTCCGGGTACTCCGGCTTCCTCCCACCTCCAAAAACATGCACCTGGGGATAGTTTGATTGGCAACACTAAATTGGCCCTAGTGTGTGAATGTGAGTGTGAATGTTGTCTGTCTATCTGTGTTGGCCCTGTGACGAGGTGGCGACTTGTCCAGGGTGTACCCCGCCTTCCGCCCGAATGCAGCTGAGATAGGCTCCAGCACCCCCCGCGACCCCAAAAGGGACAAGTGGTAGAAAATGGATGGATGGACAACTGGCTTTCATTCTCCATTTAGATTAAATTCATAAAATGTGTCCCCTTATGCTAAGAAGTAAATACAGGGGACCCTTTATTGCTTTTTTAAACATCTCATAAACATTGACGTATTTACTGCTGATTTTCTTGGTGCCCTCAGTCTCCTCTTGGATAAAATTCTTCCTCCATACAGAGAAATACTTATTAATTCTCCTCAATAGTTATTGTTTGTTAGCATGTCTCCTTCCAGCTGTGTTCCGTACATTCCGTTATCTAGCTGTCCTCAGTCTCCTGTTGGATAACACGGTGTCCTTACAGAGAAGTAAATACCTGCATTCATTTTTCTTAATAGGTATTGTTTGTTTGCATGTTTAACTGTGTTCCACGAGCAGCCCATTTTTTTTTTGCTGCCCTCAGTCTCCTGTTGTGTGTGTCTCCTCACCAACAAGTAAATACAGTAGACACTTGTTATCTTCCATTGTTGTTGTTTATTAGCATATTTCCTTTTGAACTGATGTGTTTAGTGCACTCCAACAGAAAATGTTCTTGTTGTCCCCAGTCTCTTGTTGGATAAGTGGTCCAACAAAAATAAATACTTGTGTGTTAGCATGTCTCCTTTCAACAACGTTCAATGCGCACTAGTGGCACGTTATCTTGCTGCTCCCAGTCTCCTCTTGGATAAAATGGGTCTCCTAACCAACAAGTAAATACAGTAGACACTGGTTATCCTCCATTGTTGTTGTTGTTTATTGTTAGCAAATTTTCACGAAACTGATGTGTCTAATGCACACTTGCAGCCCGTTTTCTTGCTGCCCTCATTCTCCTCATGGAAAAAATGGTTCCCCTTACAAAAAAATAAATACATGTTCACCTGGAAAGTTCTTGTTTGTCAGCATCTGTCCTTTCAATTGTGTTCAATTTGCACTAGTGGCTCATTTTCATGCTACCCTCATTCTCCCCTTGATAATAAAGATGAAAAACCCCTTACAAACAACAAATTCAAAAAAATTATAATCTAAAAGCAGTCTTTTTCTCACAATGTGTCAACTATTTTCTTATAAAATTGGGAACAATTTCTCATATTCTTTCGGTTTCTGTAATATTGCAATATTTTCTCATAAAACGACGACTTTTTACTGTACAATTGTTACTTTTTAATGCAAAATGGTGACATTTGTCACATACAATTCTGACTTTTATCACAATATTGCCAATTTTTTTGTTGTTCTTGTAAAAATAATCACCTTTTTCGAGTAAAATCATGACTTTTGACATAATTGTGCCAAGTAAAACTCAGATTATTATTATAATATTGCCAACATTTTAAAGTTTTATTATAAAATTGTGACTTTACGACTCTTTTCAGAAAAATTGTCCAAATGTTAAGCTTTTATTGTAAAATTGCAACTGTTATTGAGTAAAATTCCAACTTTTATCATAATATTGCACAAATGTTCAGTTTTTCTTGTAAAATTTTGACTCGTGTTGAGTAGCCTTGTGGTTACAGTGTCCGCCCTGAGATTGGTAGGTCGTGAGTTCAAACCAAAGACTATAAAAATGGGACCTATTACCTCCCTGCTTGACACTCAGCATCAAGGGTTGGAATTGGGGGTTAAATCACAAACAATTCTTCCCGGTCGCGGCCACCACTGTGCTCCTCTCACCTCCCTGGGGGTGATCAAGGGTGATGGGTCAAATGCAGAGGATAATTTCACAACACCTAGTGTGTGTGTGGGTGACAATCATTGGTACTTATCTTTTTAAAATGACGACTTTTATTATAATACTGCCAAAATTCAACATTTTCTTGTGAAATTGTGACCTTCTTCTTGTGAAATTCCAACTAATTTTTCACAACAAGCTTTTTCATATTTGCATAGTATGTATATATTATTAATGTTGTAAATACAAATCTTTATATATCTAGAAAGGGTGGTCCTAAAGAGGTAGGCATTTTTCAGAGGTCTCGAGAAGGTAAAAAATACAAGAATGTGTGAGTTTGTGTGTGTGTGTGTTCTTGTATTTCTACCTTTCTTGAGACATCAACAAGGAAAAGTACCTTCCATATGAGGACCGGTGAACAAGTTAGGATATAAATCATGGTCCCAATACGAATAACCTTTGCACCTAATAGAGAATGTCTCATTTGCACCCCTGGTGGTGAAATCTATCAAAATTAGGGTGGTCCTAAAAAGGAGGGAATTTTCAAATTAACTGTGTGTCGGTTTTAAAAGTGCTTCCCCTCTGGTCAACATATGAAATAACAAGTGTGTGTCAAAATTTGAAGTGCTCCCCCTCTGGCCAACATATGTAATAACAAGTGGGTGTAAGAAATTGAAATGCGCCCCCTTTGGCCAAAATTAATACAAATAAACAAATAAATATGGATATAAAGACATACTGTAATAACTTGTAGTAAATAATAAAGATTAATAACCAATTACAAAAAAAATAAAAAAAATAAAATAAATGCTTACTTTTTGTATATGTACATAGTATGTATATATTATTAATGTTGTAAATACAAATCTTTATATATCTACAAAGGGTGGTCCTACAGAGTTAGGCATTTTTGGGAGTTCTCAAGAAGGTATCAAATACAAGAACATGTGTGTGTATGTGTGTTCTTGTACTTCTACCCTTCTTGAGACATCAACAAGGAAAAGTACCTTCCATATGAGGACCGGTGAACAAGTTAGGACATAAATCATGGTCCCAATACGGAAAAGCATTGCATCTAATAGAAAATGTCTCATTTGCACCCCTGGTGGTGAAATCTATCAAAATTAGGGTGGTCCTAAAAAGGAGGGAATTTTCAAATTAACTGTGTGTCGGTTTTAAAAGTGCTTCCCCTCTGGTCAACATATGAAATAACAAGTGTGTGTCAAAATTTGAAGTGCTCCCCCTCTGGCCAACATATGTAATAACAAGTGGGTGTAAGAAATTGAAATGCGCCCCCCTTGGCCAAAATTAATACAAATAAACAAATAAATATGGATATAAAGACATACTGTAATAACTTGTAGTAAATAATAAAGATTAATAACCAATTACAAAAAAAATAAAAAAAATAAAATAAATGCTTAATTTTTGTATATGTACATAGTATGTATATATTATTAATGTTGTAAATACAAATCTTTATATATCTACAAAGGGTGGTCCTACAGAGTTAGACATTTTTGGGAGTTCTCAAGAAGGTATCAAATACAAGAACATGTGTATGTATGTGTGTTCTTGTACTTCTACCCTTCTTGAGACATCAACAAGGAAAAGTACCTTCCATATGAGGACCGGTGAACAAGTTAGGACATAAATCATGGTCCCAATACGGAAAAGCATTGCATCTAATAGAGAATGTCTCATTTGCACCCCTGGTGGTGAAATCCATCAAAATTAGGGTGGTCCCAAAAAGGAGGGATTTTTCAAATTAACTGTGTGTCGGTTTTAAAAGTGCTCACCCTCTGGCCAACATATGAAATAACAAGTGTGTGTCAAAATTTGAAGTGCTCCCCCTCTGGCCAACATATGTACTAACAAGTGGGTGTAAGAAATTGAAATGCACCCCCTTTGGCCAAAATTAATAAAAAATAAACAAATAAATATGTATATAAAGACATACTGTAATAACTTGTAGTAAATAATAAAGATTAATAACCAATTACAAAAAAATTAAAAAAATTAAATAAATGCTTAATTTTTGTATATGTACATAGTATGTATATATTATTAATGTTGTAAATACAAATCTTTATATATCTACAAAGGGTGGTCCTAAAGAGTTAGGCATTTTTGGGAGTTCTCAAGAAGGTATAAAATACAAGAACATGTGTGTGTGTGTGTGTTTCTTGTATTTCTACCCTTCTTGAGACATCAACAAGGAAAAGTACCTTCCATATGAGGACCGGTGAACAAGTTAGGACATAAATCATGGTCCCAATACGGAAAAGCATTGCATCTAATAGAGAATGTCTCATTTGCACCCCTGGTGGTGAAATCCATCCAAATTAGGGTGGTCCCAAAAAGGAGGGATTTTTCAAATTAACTGTGTGTCGGTTTTAAAAGTGCTCACCCTCTGGCCAACATATGAAATAACAAGTGTGTGTCAAAATTTTGAAGTGCTCCCCCTCTGGCCAACATATGAAATAACAAGTGTGTGTAAGAAATTGAAATGTGCCCCCTTTGGCCAAAATTAATTAAAAATAAACAAATAAATATGTATATAAAGACATACTGTAGTAACTTGGAGTAAATAATAAAGATTAATAACCAATAACAAAAAAAATTAAAAATAAAAATAAATGCGTACTTTTTGTATATGTACATAATATGTATATATTATGAATGTTGGAAATACAAATCTTTATATATCTAGAAAGGGTGGTCCTAAAGAGGTAGGCATTTTTCAGAGGTCTCAAGAAGTAACAAATACAAGAACGTGTGTGTGTGTGTGTGTGTGTGTGTGTGTGTGTGTGTGTGTGTGTGTGTGTGTGTGTGTGTGTGTGTGTGTGTGTGTGTGTGTGTGTGTGTGAGTGTGTCCGTG